>NC_079164.1:95618353-95713353 GCF_947568905.1 Ostrea edulis | reverse complement strand
TGGAATATGATAGAAATAATTACATTTTTACAGATATTATGTATCATAGTATATCACTACATTGTCTCAAAATGCTAGTTCACATTTTTCTTGCGAACTGCAATTTCCATCTTCACAGAAAGACAATGTTTGATGAATATTCAAACACGTATTACAGAAATTGACAAATCTATCACTATGAGATTATAAATATGGAGGTTTCTGGGTATGTTAGCAGACCTAATAATGCTTGCAATGTGCATGGAGTACCACGAGGTGAAGAAAGAAAAACATTTAACGACTTCCTGATCATTTCTTGAAGATGTGGACAATATTCCAACATTCCAGTCGGGTGTAGCTACGTCACTGATCCTAAAGACTCTTGTTGTCGTGTTCCACAATGCAGTGTGACAGGAAGCACGTCCGGTCAGACGGTCTCGGGATTCAACCCAGCTGGATACACCGGAACTTTTACCGGACAAGGCAGACCCCAAGTCGGATCGGGAACTTACAACTCTACTTCAACGAACGGATATTCCAGTGTGTTGAAAACATGATATGAAAATGTTGATCTTCTGTCACCAAGAATATCATGGACATATATCTATAAGAGATAAAAGTTTGAAGTTTATCAGTGAGACGTTTTATAACAAGACGTTTTCTACGTTTAGGTGCCTGTATCTACAAGGGACAAATTTATCAGCAAGGTCAGACTTGGCAGGATGGCTGTAACTATAACTGTGAATGTGTGGATGCATCAAAGGGTGTCTACCGTTGCAGCGATAGGTAAAAAACCATCTTGTATTTTTCGAGTTTATCTTTAAAAATAAATGAATTTGAAAATGTTAAACTTCAAATCCCATTTGATATGATAATAGTTGATAATTTCTTCTGACAGATGTCCACGATATGGAACTTTACCCACAGATTGTCACTTGGTTCCAGACGGAAATGACCAATGTTGTCAGAAACCGGAGTGCAATCCAACTGGCCCTGGCGCGTGCAGTGATGTCAAACCTGACTGTGCATCTTACGGAGATTATGCATGCCATGAACCGTACGCTGGTTGGGCCAAAGACAATTGTGCTAAATTTTGTGGATTCTGTGGAAACAGTACTTCAAGTAAATGTTAATCCATGATAGTTATGATAGAGATTTGCTAATATTGGAAATTACACTTAAAATATTTTGATAGTCCTTAGCAGTTCTGTTAGAAAATGGTAGTTTTCTCAAAAAGATTAAGTCCAAAATGAAATATCTTGCATCTAGAATTATGGTGACCTATTGATTGAAAGACTGGTATTCTACTAAGCCAAACCGCTAGAGTACAAATATGAAAGTATATTAAATCTTTTCTTTGTCCTGTGGTCACTCAAATGCTACATTTGCCTATGAGATATTGTTTGTCATCAATTCTGCATTCTCCCCAACATTGGAACACTTTTGATATATTCTCACTAATCCAAGTTTTGTAAATATGGGGAGGAAGGGGAGACTGTAAATATCACAATGTCTGTTCCCATGTTCCTTTGTAACAGGACTAAAACATCTCATGAATGCCTAAGGTAGTGTTCTTCTCTACTCCTGGATAATTTGAATACAAACTGACTATATACAAGTAATCACTAGAAGAACTAGACAAACTTTCTTGGCCGAACTGTCAATGGAACGAATTATCTTGGGCCGAATCATCTGTCAGTGACCCCAATCGTCTTTTCGTGGGTTTGAACCTTTGGACTGCATTATCTGGTCATTGGGCCGAATTGGCTTTATACCTGAATACGGAGAATATCAGTGCAGCAAGCTGGCCTCATCTTAATGAATGGCAAATCAGGAGTTTGTTGTTTTTTTTACTTAGAGGGAACACATACTATTCATTGACTATTCAAACGTTGCTTTCGTTAAATACTGTATAGCAGGCAATTAACTCGCGGAGTTAATTTTCGCTATATTCGCTGAAACAAAATTTCCGCGAATTTAACATTCAGTGAATTAATCTTTCATATTGATACGAAATCGGGTTCAGGATATTCAGATTTGTTTTTCCGCGATTTAAACCGACCGCGATTTGTTGCTAAATGAAAAAATCACGATTTTTTTCCGACCGCGATATTAACCTGCTATACAGTACACCACTTACCCCAAGAGTAACAATCTTTGATTTCTACTTTCCAATCACTTTGTAAAGAGATATCTCAAACGATTCATTTTCGTAAATATATTAATAACGAGTATTTCTGGCAGAAAATGAACCTGCATTTTTAATTTGAAATTCAAAGGATTCATATTATAACGCTAAAGGGTAGAGCCAGTGTTAGGTTGGAAATGATATTTGCATCTTTTTTAAAGCACAAACTCAAGCTACCTCGGCTCCTGGACCTTGTGCAGACAAGATTCCAAACTGTAAGGATTTTGGTACTCAATCTTGTTCTGGTCAATTCATTGGATGGGCCAAATACAACTGCGCCAAGACTTGCGGATACTGTGGTAGGTCCTAATTAAAAGACTATCACAATTTGGGGTCAAATTATTCTAATTATTCTACAGCCCAATAGCGAAGTACTTTATTACTAGCTTGAAAATACGGGTGTATATTTAATTGCTGTGCTAAAATTTAGAAATTCATTTCAAAATTAAGGATTATCTCCCTTATGTATAGCTCTGATCCTTAGACAAATTTGGCTCAAGTCTTTGGCACTCTGTTTTTCCTTTTAGTTCTTACAAGTTTATTGTTATTTCGGATTTCCAAAATTTTGGCTTGAGCAGCATCACTGAAAAGACATTATTTGTCGAAATGCGCATCTGGTGCATCAAAATTGGTACAGTTTAAGTTTTTCATTAACTTAATGCGGGGAAGATGGAAGTTGATAACAGAAGTTGTAATTGTGCTTGTTTTAACAACAATATTCTGGAAATACTATGTTCAGTATATAGATGAATGATGAAAGGTACCTCGTTTTGGGAGATATCAAGGTGACTGATTGAACATGTTTTCTTTAGGTGCAACTGGGACGGGCACCAGTGGAGGATCAGTCACAGGTTAGTTTTCCCTGGCATCAAGTGTGTGCCACTGAGCATTGCCCAATGACTACATTTAACCTATAATTTGATGTCCATGCTTTAAAAGCATTAATTGTACGGCATTTCATCATTTCTCCTCACCGACGGCCTTTTATTTCCTTATCGTTAACTAATTTTCCACACACCTCTCAAAGTCATTCTAATGACGCTTATGCAGTTGGATGCTGCTTTGGAATACACTCATCAACTGTTTTGATTTACATTGTATCTTATGAGATTGATCACTGTTCGTTATCTTCACCTTGCATCTTAATTATATTTTGCTTTAAAATTTGTTCATCTTAATTCAGAAAAATAGAAACTTGGTTGCTTATGCTTTGAAATTTCCACACTTGTAATGTTATAATGTTTGTTTGTGTCTTAAGTTTTCAGCTTTACATCTTGCAAGCTTCTGTTCATGCTTGTCTTAGTCATTGCTTTTAGCTTACATGGGTTGATTGCTCAAATGCGCTATTCTGATTGAGGTTTCCCTTCGTCTGTCTGTGAATTTTGTCTTACTTTTGCACTGAGTTGAAGTATTAATTGGAAAATTCATGTTCTTCAAAGAAAGGATCATGCCTCTTTCGAAAGGAAACGGGATGATTTCAGCTTCTCCATCGTCAACTTCCCATATTTATGTAGCAATATTCCATTATCACCTGCATATGGTGTTTATATATCTCAACTGTTTCGATATGCGAGAGCTTGTTCTGCGTATAGTCAGTTTTTAAATCGAGGCAAACTACTGACAAACACGTTGATGGTACAGGGGTTTCAACAGTCTCGTTTAAAGTCAGGAATTCGCAAATTCTATGGTTGTTAGAACGATCTAATTTGCCAATATAACCTATCATTGGGTCAAATGCTGTCTAACATGTTTCATACCGATTGTTAGACCGTTCTTAGCACACTGATTTTGACTATGGATAACTCTGTTTACCTGATCAGGATATAGGGCTCGTGGCGGGTGTGACCGGTCAACAGGGGATGCTTACTCCCCCTAGGCACCTGATCTAACCTCTGGTGTGTCCAGGGGTCCGTGTTTGCCCAACTATCTATTTTGCATTGCTTGTAGGAGTTATGAGATTGATCACTGTTCGTTATTTTCACCTTTCATTAAGAAGTAATAAATATAAAATTTGGTATATTTTGAATAATATAAAAAACAATGAACCAGAAAACATTTTCACGTACCATGGATTTAAGTTTTACAAATGAATATGAAAGAATATACATACTTTAAAGGTCTTCTCAAGAATAAGATGTCGGAATGATGAACAGAATATATCATGTAATGGTTCAAATCGACATTTTATCCATTAACAATAATCATTTTCAACCATATGTTGATTCGATATATGTCAGTGAACTTGAAATAAATGATACCACAGAGCCCTTCACCTCTGCTTTTTACTTGGATAGTTTTTGAAAATAAATATTAACCACGGCAAACTAACAACTCAATTTTATAACAAACGGAATAAGTTTAGCTTCTCCATTGTCAACTTCCCATATTTATGTAGTTATATTCCATTATCACCTGTATATAGTGTTTATATCTCTCAACTGATTCAATACGCAAGAGCTTGTTCTGTGTATGATCAGTTTTTAAATCGGGACAGGCTACTGACAAACATGTTTATGCTACAGGGGTTTCATCAGTCTTGTTTAATGTCAGCATTTCGTAAATTCTATGGTCGTCAGAGTGACGTAATATAATCTATCATTGGATCAAATGCTGTCTGACGTGTTTGATACCGATTGTTAGGCCGTTCTTGGCACATTACATTTGACTACGGATAACTCCGTTGACCTTATCAAAATACAGGGCTCACGGCGGTGTGATCGGTTGAAAGAGGATGCTTACTCCTCTAAGGCACCTGATCCCATCTCGGGTATATCCAGGGGTTCGCATTTGCCCAACTCTCTATGTGGTATCACTGTTAGTTATCTTCACCTTTCAAATCATAGTATCCGGATGCAAGGTAGAGACACAAAAAGTTTTCGTGTAAGAACATACAGAAACAATTATTTAAAAACTTTTCTCTCAAGATCCACAAGGTTACAATTCGTTTGATTAGAGTGGAAACCTCCTCATTTATTAACTTAAAAGTTTCTCTCTCCTGGTTGACTAAAACGACATTCAATCTTTCCAAGAAAAGAATATGTTCACTGCGTTGTAACATCGTTTGCCAATGTGACTTCGCTCTAATCACCCCATTATGACATATTTCAAATTATCTGGGTTTTTCATGACGTTATATATCAATGAAGACTTGTTCATAAGAAAATTGTATTTTCACTTTTCCTCTGACAAAAACATTACAAATATTCATTTGATAAACAATTGCTGACTTTTGATATCGGTTGGTTCCTCCCTTTATCGATCCATTGGGAAGTAATGTTCACCCGACCGTTGGCGTCGATCAATTTTACACCCCTGAGGAAGATAAATCGATTTGTTAATCTCATCAAATGTCGACGATTCTAGTGTTGTAGATTCAAGTTTGTTTCAGGCATGACATTCTCGTGATAAGGGGTGGGACATAGTTTTTACAAATCTTATTTTAAGAAAACGAGATTAGGATTGAATATGCAAGCAACTTCAAGTAGCATAGATTAAAGACAGTTCACGACATGGCCCCAAGGATCAGCAAGGGGTCAAATCAGGAGCTAAAAGTATATTTAAGAATATATAAAAAAGATATTTTTAGAAGTGTATCTCAAACAATGGTCAAATCAGGAGCTAAAAGTATATTTAAGAAGTTATGAGATTGATCACTGTTCGTTATTTTCACCTTGCATATAAAAATATAATTTTAGAAGTATATCTCAAAACACATAAGATCCAGGTTCATTAAAATCATGGCACCGAAGATCAAGCGAGAGCCACTCATCTCATTAACATGCAAAGATAACCATGTTTTGCTGATTGAAGTTTGATCCAAACTTTACATTATCAAAATGAGGCCATGAATTTGTAGGTAGATAAATCAAGAAAAAGACAACTGCTATGGTGAGCGATGTGGCCCATGGGTCTCTTTTATATCCGTTGAGGCTATAAAATATTTGTCAACTAACTTTGAATCGAGCAATCTTTCATATTTCAGGTTCATTACAGTTTAATCATTGTAATTATCTCTTCATGGCAAACTATATTATTTTCTTTGCGTGAGTTTTCAGCATTATGTTTTGCAGGCTTGTGTTTATGCTTTGCTTTTAACATGCCCTCTGCAACGCATTTTGGTTTTGTACATGAAGGATGTTCACGTGCTTGAGTATCAATCGAATACATCATCATCAAAACTTTAATTAAATCGTTATATACGGATCATAATTAATTTTTATTAAAGATTAGCAAATGTAGATTTTCATATCACCAGGTAGCTGTAGATATGTAGCTCTCTGGGGGAAAATATTGGGACATACCAATTTGGGACATATCTAGTCTGTCTCAATATTTTTCCAGAGAGCTACACATCTGCAGCTAATCATTCTAGGAAGCTTACTCACAAAGTAATAGGTACTTGAATTAAAGTTTGGCCTCACTGGAATACCTACCTTGTCATAGCATCTCATAAACGGTTAGATGGATCTCAGTGAAAAGACATGTCACAATATTAATGACTAAAAAAATGCATATTTGTATCTCATAAGAAAACTGAATAATCTTTTCTAAACAAACTTTGTGTGCCAACTGTCTCTTATATTGTAAGTTGTCATAGTTACGACATCTTAAAAATAAAACTTACCACTAAGGGTCTTTGGAAACGGGGATTCAAGCTTGTTCAAATGAAGAGCTGTAACCCCCTTCCAAGGGAATAATGTAGAAAAGATGTAAAATTGGGCAATGTGTTTTTAAAAAAATCTTCTCAAGGGCCACTGAATCAGAAAAGCCAAAACTCTTAAGATTTACTCAGATGAAAATTCAACTTCGTTCAAATATTATACCCCGGGTCCAGTGCGTAGGAACTGTTGAGGTTCACAGTTTTGCATACATTATATTGGAAAAATCTTTGAAAATCTTCTCAAGTAACTTTGCAATATTTCAAATCAATGACCCCCGAAGCAAGTGTAGGTTAACGAGAGGTCAAAGGTTTCCATAAGAGTGTATGGGATAATTGTTTTACCCCTCAAAACCCATAAGGGTACAATAAGGAAAACTGATATGCAAGCACCATCATTTAGTGTAAATTCAGGGTAGTTTAGTGTAACTATGGAAACACATTTTGTTTCAATCTCTTAGCACCGTCTGTCCGCGTGTTACACAATTTATTAATTCTGTGACTTATTTCATAGCATCGTTGAAATTGTTTTAAAAATTGCTTTCTGGTTTCTTACTTTTTTTTAACCTTTTATTTGAATTAAGAATAATAGATAACGCTTACTTATATTATACGATGGTTTATTTTATAAGTTTAGAGTTTGTACCTCATGAACTATTTCCCTTTACCATCGTTACCAAATATGCCGACAAGTCAAGGTCTGGTAATTTTCAGATGTTACTTCTAAATAACTTACAGGTTAATGATACATGTGTCATAATTTTGGAAGAGGGTCTACATCGGCTATCCCAGTTTCCCGATCAATTTGAGTTTATCAATAATATATGTATAAATCAATTAAATTAATGGTGTCATATTTTACGTACTTGAAAGTATTTATTTTCTTTAAAAATCACAGAAAAATAGCAAATTGAATATACATAATAAAATGTCTTTGTTTGGTTTGTTTTAAACAATATGAAGGTTGCAAACATTGCAAAAAAAATATGTATCCCGACTAACGCTGGTCATCCATTTTTTTCTGCAATGTTTGCAACCTTCAATGTTTTCGACCTTTAGTGTTTGCGACCTTCATCTTCCGTTTAAGAAACCAAAGAACACATTTTATTGAATCAGTAAAGAATTCTCAAGAATCACATGGGTGCAGTTCCTCAAATTAACATGTAACCATCTTCATTTAACGTCGATTCAAATTTCGTTACACCATGGTCCCAAGGGTGGTGCCACAATAGGAATTTATAGTTTGATATAGGGATAAAGCAATGCGGATCACGTACAGCTGGTCTTTCTGTAGTTACATAACACGATAAAAGCGATATCTTCGATAGTTTCATTCTTTATACAATTATAAAATAATTTTTACGATGCAAAGGATAACATTTTATGATAAAATATTTCCGTTTCTATTTATTCTGGCATTTATAATTGGATTTTAAACTTGGATCGCGAGGCTGACAACTTTCAGGTTAGAAGGAATGGTTTAGAATGCAGCTCTGAACTGATAGTTGTCAACTTTTTTTTCATTTAGCTTACTCTTTACAATCGACATGATTATTCAGTAACAATTAAAATAAATGCCAAACAAAATTGCATACGCAACAATGTTTGTTACAACATCGAGATACAGTATGTAAGTAATAGTCATCAAACGATATTGCCCGTTTTTTTTAATACTGGAATCGATTTTACATCTCTACTTTTTCAAACAATGGCCAAGCAGGGGGTATGGGCATATTCTAGATTGTGTGTTGTCAATAACGCTTGATGTTTTGCCTTTCATATTTCCTCAGGCGGGTCAGTGGCACCGACAATTATATCTGGTGAGGCAATAGAAAATACACATTCGGGATATTTGTATCTTCCAACTTTTATTCGAACAATCGTTCTAAATTTAGAGCGGAGTTACCCATTCAGTATTTCAAAAATATTTTCAATCTGGATTTATCTTTACGATTTTGCATACATAGTTTTCTATTTGATTTTACGATTTGATAGAAAACAAAGATAATTATGTAAAGTTTTAATAAGATATAATCGAATCAAAGTTGAAAATGCATTTATTTTGTATGTTGAATTGTTTGCTGGTTAACTTGTAAAGTTTTACCCCACATTTTCCACCGTTAGTGCAAAACATTTAGTTGTATTTAAAATAAGACGTTAACAAGTGTACATTTAGTTACTATATGTAAATTTGATGCTAACTTATCATCATAGATAAAAGCTCAAGATGAATTGCATGTTCGTTTCAGCAAGAATACATGCAGTAAATATGAACATATAGTTGTATTATTATGTAATCATGTTTGTTGTACTAAAGTGTTAGTAACTAATGACGCATGATATGTACCACCAAAAAAAATGATACGACGTTCCACAAACACGGGTGGTAACTTATCATTTACGTAACTTTGTAACATAACACAGAGTGAATATTGCTATTATATGCTTTACTATTTCATTATCTAGGAACCGGAGGCGGGACCTCTGGAACAGGATCAGGATCAGGATCAGGTAAAAGTTTAGAATAACAAAATAGAATGGATGTTTATTTATAAATTTTAAATAGAATGTCGTTATAGTGGAAACTCTTTCTATGCTGAATCTGATGAACAAACTGATTGATATTGTCTCGTGATTGTTTTGATTTACAGGAGCCTGTCGAGACACTATTAGTAACTGTGTTGAGTTCACCAAATCATCTTGTGTAGAACCTTACATATCCTGGGCTGTAAAGAACTGTCCAGCTTACTGCGGATTCTGTGGTAAGTCTACAAAGTAATACAGATGGAAAACAAAAACCAGTCATAGAATAGAATATCCTATTATCTTATTCCTATGTGTTAAGAAGTGAGAATTATTCTTTTTCTTAAACAAAGGGCCCAATGGCACCATAATCGTTACCGGAAATACGGGTGGTATAAGTGGAACAGGAACCGGTACAGGTGGTTCTGGAACCGGAACTCAAGGTGGCATTTCAGGAGTAGGAGTTGTGACCTCTATACCAGGCAGTTCATTTACAGGAAACGGTATGAATTACACACATAGTTGCTTCAGCTTGCTTAATCGTAATCAGGCATCTCGTGCAGATGTTGTTAGCACATAATGAAATGGCAGATGAAATGTGTTATCGTTTACTGTGCGCCTGAGAGTTCAGCAGCTACACTCATTTATAACTGGATCGCCAATGTGAACACTTCTTTTCAAAATTCGATTTTATTTGAACTTATTTCTTTAGAAAGTGATTCTTGACTAAAACATTGGCTAGTACGGAGTGAGTAAATGTTGATAATATCAATTGTTTACATGTACTTTAGGTAACTTCAGATAGAATAACACGGAAATATTCACGATATTTAGGGGTCCATGTTTGCCCAACTCTCTATTTTGTATTCCTTGTGGAAGTTGTGAGATTGATCACTGAACGTAATCTTCACCTTTCATACCTCGTACTCAGTCATTCAAAACAATACTTTGTTAAAGAACACTTTGATTCTACGCACAAATACCCTGAAGTTAATATTAAAAATAAGTTGGAATTCCTTGTTGACAATATTTATGTAGTCTTTGGTGATAAGATCTTTCAACAGTCTGTTGGAATTCCTATGGGTAAAAACTGCGTTATGATATTAGCTGATCTGTTTTTGCATTCTTATGCGGCAGATTTTATTCCAAAATCTTAACTACATCAGAAAAAAATCTCTTGCTGTGTCCTTCAATTCGACAATTACAAATATCGAGGACATTTTATCAATTACTCATTTTAATTTATATGTCGATTTCATATATCTCAGTAAACTCCAAATATAATACACCACAAAGTCTTCCATATCTGCTTCATATTTGGACATTTTATTGAACATAGATGTTAATGGCAAACTAACCATACAACTTTATGACAAACGGAATGACTTCAGCTATTCCATTGACCATTTTCCATATTGGTGTAGAAATATTTCGATATCATCTGCATCTGGTGTTTATGAAAGGCGAAGATAACGAACAGTGATCAATCTGAAAACTCCTATAAGAAATACGAAATAAAGAGTTGGCAAACATGGGCCCCTTAGGTGCCTAGAAGGAGTAAGCATCCCCTGTCGACCGAACTTATTCAATAAGCGAGAGCATGTTCTGCGTATTGAGGCAGGCTACTAGAGCCCGTTTTACAGAACAACTTACGACATAGTCGCAATACTTTAATGGCATTACACTGTTGTTACTTTGAGTGAATGAAGTAAAACTTTTCTGAGGCTTAATTTTCAATATTTTGTTTGAAAAAATATTTTGCATTTGGGGTGAATGATCTTCCAATAAACTGAAAATTTCCAATATGTAAAGTCGGTCGTAAGTTTTTTTGTAAAACGCGGCCCAGATTAATAACTAAAGTGTATGTTACAGGTTTCAACAGTCTCGTTTAAAGTCAGCATTTCGCAAATTGTAGAGTTGTATAACGATCTAATTTGCCAATACAAAGTATCACTGGGTCGAATGATGTTTGACGTGTTTAGAATTGTAAGGCCATTTTACATACTGATTTGATTACGGATTACACCGTTTACCAGATCATGATATCGGGCTCACAGCGGCTTTGACCGATCGACAGAGGATGCTTACTCCTCCTACGCACCAGATCTCCCCTCTTGTATGTCTAGGGGACCGTGTTTGGTCTTATGTTAACTTTGTATTCTTTATAAGATTTATGGAATTTGTCTCTGTTTGTTCTCTTCACGTTTTCCCGCAGTCATGGTCGATTAAATTGTAGTGTCTTTCTTACTTGTCTAAATCATAATGCAATGATTTTTTAGCTCACCTGAACCGAAGGTTCAAGTGAGCTATTCTGATCACATTTTGTCCGGCGTCCGTCTGTCTGTCTGTCCGTCTGTCCGTAAACTTTTCTCCAGAACCACTGGGCCAATTTCAACCTAACTTCGCCAAAAGCATCCTTGGGTGAAGGGCTTTCAATTTTGTTCAAATGAACGGCCATGTCCCTTTCAAAGGGGAGATAATCACAAAAATGCAAAAATAGGGTGGGGTCATTTAAAAATCTTCTTCTCAAGAACCACTGGGCCAGAAGAGCTGAAATTTACCTGAAAGCTTCCTGACATATTGCAGATTCAAGTTTGTTCAAATCATGGCCCCCGGTGGTAGGATGGGGCCACAAAGGGGGATCAAAGTTTTACATACAAATATATAGGGAAAAACTTTAAAAATCTTCTTCTCAAGAACCACTAAGCCAGAAAAGCTGAGATTTACATGAAAGCTTCCTGACATAATGCAGATTCAAGTTTGTTCAAATCATGGGCCCCTGGGGTTGGATGGGGCCACAATAGGGGATCAAAGTTTTACATACAAATATATAGGAAAAATCTTTAAAAATCTTCTTCTCAAGAACCACTAAGCCAGAAAAGCTGATTTTTACATAAAAACTTTCTGACATAGTGCAGATTCTAAATTGTTAAAATCATGGCCCCTGGGGGTCGGATGGGGCCACAATAGGGGTTCAAAATTTTACATACAAATATATAGGAAAAATCTTTAAAAATCTTCTTCTCAAGAACCACTAAGCCAGAAAAGCTGATTTTTACATGAAAACTTTCTGACATAGTGCAGATTCTAAATTGTTAAAATCATGGCCCCTGGGGGTCGGATGGGGCCACAATAGGGGTTCAAAATTTTACATACAAATATATAGGAAAAATCTTTAAAAATCTTCTTCCCAAGAACCACTGAGCCAGAAAAGCTGAGATTTATATGAAAGCTTCCTGATATAGTACAGATTCTAAATTGTTAAAATCATGGCCCCCGGGGATCGGATGGGGCAACAATAGGGGGTCAAAGTTTTTTTGTTGTTGTTTGTGTTTTTTTCGTTTTTTTGTTGTTGTTGATATAGTGCAGATTCAAGTTTGTTAAACTCATGGACCCCGGGGATTGGATGGGGCCTCAAGGGGGGCATCAAAGTTTTACATACAAATTTATAGGAAAATTTTTTAAAAATCTTCTTCTCAAGAACCACTGAGCCAGAAAAGCTGAGATTTATATGAAAGCTTCCTGATATAGTGCAGATTATAAATTGTTAAGATCATGGCCCCCGGGAGTCGGATGGGGCCACAATAGGGGGTCAAAGTTTTACATACAAATATATAGGAAAAATCTTTAAAAATCTTCTTCCCAGAACCACTAAGCCAGAAAAGCTGAGATTTATATGAAAGCTTCCTGATATAGTGCAGATTCAGGTTTGTTAAAATCATGGCCCCCTGGGGTAGGATGGGGCCACAATAGGGGATCAAAGTTTTACATACAAATATATAGGAAAAATCTTTAAAAATCTTCTTCTCAAGAACCATTGGGCCAAAGAAGTTCACATTTACATGAAAGCTTTCTGACATAGTGTAGATTCAAGTTTGCAAAAACCATGGCCTCCAGGGGTAGGTTTGGGGCCATAATAGGGACTACGGTTTTACATGCAAATAGATATGGAAAATCTTCTGATATGGACCAAGGTGACTCAGGTGAGCGATGTGGCCCATGGGCCTCTTGTTTCTATTTATTACCAATTTCCCATGTAAAACTTTGGTCCCCTATTGTGGCCCAAACTTACCCCCGGGGGCTGTTGTTGCAGCCCTATGCTCCACCGAGAGTCTTTTTTATTTTATGCCAATCTTTGTAGGAGGTGGATGTTTGTACAAGGGACAGCTGTACCAACAAGGAGAACAGTGGAATGACGGCTGTGAATATAACTGCACTTGTTCCGATGCATCTCGTGGTTACTATGTTTGCAGGGCTCTGTAAGTGTGTGTAAGGGAGAGGGAGGGATAAAGATATGTCTTTATGCAGTCTATCATTGATGTAGTGTATTACAGCACATTCATATTCAAGAAATATTTTGATTTTAAAACAGATGTCCTCAGTATACTAACCTTCCACAAGGGTGTGTCCTCGTCAAACCTAGTGGACAGTGCTGTGCGCAGCCACAATGTACTGGAGGAACAGGAACAGGAACAGGATCAGGAACTATCACAGGAACAGGATCAGGAACAGGATCGGGATCAGGATCTGGAACCATCTCAGGTACATATATACCACTCAAAACATCGCTCGGCTTTTTTCCATCTAGTCGAGGTAAAACCTCAGATGTAATACATGTATGTAACCATATTGGAACTAGTTTGTGTCATATGACAAGGAAAATGGTGTCACCTGCAGTTTACACATTTTCTGGACGACCTCGAAGAAACCTATACCGAGATACCTGGAAAATTAGAGAAATGCTAATGATTATTTTATGTCTTGATATTAATTTGACAGTCGTCTCTAAGATATGCATTCCATGTCTTTCTCTAATAGCAAAGTTAACACAATTTTTGAAATTCACCATTTCTTGTTTACGTATGATATCATATGTGCAACATTGAAGCAGATATTTCTCTGATTAAACGTATTATGAAGCAGAATTTATTGAAAAACTTCTACAGTGAGAAAAAAAATCTCTTGCTTTGGCCTTCAATTCGACATTTAGATATATAGACGATGTTTTGTCTATTAACAATAATAACTTTCATTCATATGTCGATTCGATATATCCCTGTGATCTCTAGATAAAAGATACCACTAAGTCATCCACTTCTGCTTCATGCTTAGATATTCTCTTGAAAGTAGACATTAACGGCAAACTGAAAATTCAACTTTATGACAAACGGGGTGATTTCAGCTTCTCCATCGTCAACTTCCCGTGTTTATGTAGCAATACTCCATTATCACCTGCATATGGTGTTTATATATCTCAATTGAATCGATACGCAAGAGTTTGTTCTGCGTATCGTCAGATTTTAAATCGAGACAAGCTACTGACAAACAAGTTGATGGTACAGGGGTTTCAACAGTCTCGATTAAATTCAGTATTTCACAAATTTTATGGTCGTTATAACGATCTAGTTCGTCAATACAACCTATCATTGGGTCAAATGCAGTCTGACATGTTTCATACCAATTGTTAGACTATTGTTGGCACACTGATTTTGACTGAGGATAACTCTGTTTACCTGATGAGGATATAGGGCTCACGACGTGTGTGACCGGTCGACAGGGGATGCTTACTCCTCCTAAGCACCTGATCCAACCTCTGGTGTATCCAGGGGTCCGTGTTTACACAACTATATATTTGTATTGCTTATAGGAGTAATGAGATTGATCACTGTTTATCATCTTCACCTTCCATTCCACTAAAATTATATGTACTTTATATAAAACAGACCATGCTAAGATATCTAGTATAAAAAATACAGCAAGTAAAAATTCCTTCATTCACATTTTCCCGTGTAGTTGATAATATGCTAGAGATCGCTTCGTTTTTGACACACATTTTCACCTTGAAAATCGTTGTATTCTATGGTCTAGAGAAATACCAGGTTTTTTCTCAAGTAGACGGAAAAGGGCGAACGATAATGCGATTGACTCAATTGAGCTGTGTTTGAAAAGTGTTTGTTTGGCTTATTATTTGAAGCTGGGTATTACATGATCTTGCTATTATCTGCTAGGTTTGTCAATGACTTGTATTTCATGTCTACACATATAAAATACAAGAACCGAAGATAAAGAATGAGAATTCATTCCAGAACATTTGGTTTGCACTGTTTCTCTATGAAAGACGACTTCATTCAAGTCTTATTACAGAAGATATTTTTCTTGCTTATTGATACTATCAATTATATGTTAATCCTTCGCAGAATTAGTAGTACAAATGGACAGTCCCAGCACACGAGTCGTCTAAAGTGCTTGTCTTCAATTCCATTTGTACATGTTCAATCTTTTCTAAATAGTCTTATTATTAATCTAAGGAACTGGACAGGGCTGTCTCTTCAAAGGAACTGTGTATCAACAGGGACAAAAATTCGATGATGGATGTAAATACACATGCACATGCGCAGATGCTTCGAGAGGCTACTACACATGCCAGAATAAGTAAGAGTTCCTTTTTGTTCAAAATTATGATATGAAGTCCTGTCAACACCAGATATTCAATTTCATGATGATTATCGTACAGTAGTCATAAAGGCATTCGTTTATTTCAACTTAAAATCGCAGTTGCTTTACGAATGATTTCAGAATATATGAAATACTGGGAAAGGGTGATTTATTACACAAACATTTTATTTAAAGAGGTTTCCATCTGAGATTTGGAGTTATGTCAATTTTTTGAGAAGACTATTTTTGATTTCCACATTGAAGGAAAATTACCTGGTAGGAAATCGAAAAGAAAAAAGGGGTCGCAATGTTTGTTATTGAGCTACAGTGTTCTGAACATGACCTTTTTGCACTTAAAATTGACTCAGGATTTATTCAATCAAACTTGATTTGTCTGTTGATGTCAACACAACATATGCAACACAAATCAATCATTACATGAAATAGATACATTATCATGTTTTCTACCGTTACAGATAAAAAAACAACAAGGAATGGAAATAAATAATGACCTTTTTGCACTCAATATACGAAAAACTTAATGATATCAAATTTGAGAGTTTAAAAAGACATATCAGGAGTAATGTCAATTTCTAAAATTTCACACAATTTTCAAGGTCTTATCTTAAATTTAAAATGTAACCAAAAAAAGTAGGGATTAAAGATCAAATTTTGAAATTATTGGCGAAAATACCGAATTTTTATACGAAATTTTTCGAGTGAGTTTTCTGTTTGGAAAATATATCAACCAAATTTAATAAATTACAACATTTGAACTAGTTTCAAGTCTCAACTACTTGTGTAATAAATTTTAAAACTGAAATACACATATTGGAATACAAAAATGGAAGATATATTGTATGAAACAGAAAGTTTAATATCGTGCAGATTTAGAACGTTTTGATTAATTTATCCTTCTGCCACAAAATATAGTCCCTGCCAAACACTTTCAAAATTTTAATTGACAAAAAAAAATTTCTACTGGATAGGGTAATGTAATAGATGTGTAATATGTTTGCACCAATGGGATCAGTATTGAACCAGTAAATACTTAGTTGTAGCATCCTCTGCAGTTGTACTCATTAGCTCAGGAGCTAACTTTCTTAATGGCAGGTTAAAGCAGCACTGCTTCGCACCGTCAGAAGAGTGATATAAACTCTCAATTATTTTATATGATTTTTGTGTTGTTTTTTTAATTTTTTTTTGGATTTTTTTTTTTTTTTTGCTTTTCGGAATGATGAAAAGGGTGTTTTGATATTTATAATATATTTAATTGATAATTTCTTTAATGCTATCGATACTGAATTGAAACTATATGGATATTTATATTTAGATAGTTAGATGGAGCAGGCAGTCTTTCTTTGATTGTAAATTTCATTATCCCTGGGGTAGGGGGTTTTGGGTTCAGGATTGGGCCAAAATGGTCAGTGAGTAAAAGTGTATTAAACAATTGAATATTTTAATTTGATAACTAGCACTCCGTTTTTTAACATTTGGTATGTGGCATCTTTGGATCAAGTTATAATTTGCAAGGTTTTCGCGCCTTAGCGGCGGGGTAAAAACTACCATTCATTGACCAATATTCAAAAATATTCTACAAATGCACATCTGCAAGAAAAGTTAAATAATCATGTAGAGCAGGGCATGAGCAAGCATGGTATATGTAGGACATATATGTAAAACATTTACAGAATATGTCCTTTATGTCTATTGATGCTATATTGTAACTAAATAAATATTTAGAAGGAGTCTTTTACCAATATTTTACATTTCATGAACCCAGGTGTTAGGGTTTTAGTTCCAGACTGGGGCCAAATTATTATAGTAATTGTTTTCTTTATCATTTGAGAGGCATCTTTAAGTTTACTGGTGCGATATAAAAACTAAGTGTATATTTAGGAAAAGCAATAAAGAAATAAGAAAAAAAAGGATGTACCAAAATTGTGAATTTAGCAATCACAGGATTTTGACTCTAGGATGGGTCCAAATTAGTCATATCAGGATAATGTTGCATATGCAAGGTGAAGATAACGAACAGTGAGCAATCTCATAACTCCTACAAGCAATACAAAATAGATAGTTGGGCAAACACGGACCCCTGGACACACCAGATGTGGGATCAGGTGCCTAGGAGGAGTAAGCATCCCCTGTTGACCGGTCACACCCGCCGTGAGCCCTATATCATGATCAGGGATATCTATTATATCATGTGAAGTCTTTCATCCGTATATGCACTTTAGGGGGCATTTAATTTTCTCAGAAGACATCTTGTCTTATACTATTGCTGAATATTAGAATGTAGGAGATTTGCAGAACAAGAATGTTTTTCTAATATTCAGGTGACCGATATGACCTTTTGTTAAAACATTTTGAAAATTGTTGGTAAAATTTGAGACATATATTTTCAGATGTGTTGATTGGCAACTACCAGCAGTCTGCACACTGAACCCTCCCGCCCCAGGGAAATGCTGCAAGACCCCAAAATGTCCTGATGGCTATGTTATCAATTATCCCCCAGGATACACTGAGCAGTAGTGCTCGTGGAATTTATCCGTGAAAATATCAATAAACTTATCTGTTAATATATATAGTAATTGTTGATATTATAATCTTAACATTGAAGATTGTTGAATATAATTCCATTTCTTCGTTATTATGAATGAATTTGCAGATATATATATAGTATTCACTGTATGGAAATAAATATCTCAAGTTCCTGGAATGACAAAGTTTCTGTTGTTGGCAACATGGTGGAGAATTATGACAACCACATATGACAAGGAGTGAGCAAATGATGATTGCAGAATATCGCTGTAATAATTTCGTCTATACTTTTATCAAGGATTTATGACTAAATCGGTTTTCAGCCAGTTCTAAAGTCATGCCTTTTCTACCCATTTAAATAATATGGCGAGGTTTTACGCATTAACTGCAGTTTTAATTCCACGGTATCGATGAAAATAGCAAAAATAAAAAAACAAACATTTTATTTTAACAAAGGAGCACATTCTGTGTCCATGGGAATTCCATCAGACTATTTGAAGACCTGTTCATAAAATACTACGAAGGTATTGTCGATGAAGAATTCCAGCATATTTGTTTTTCAACTTTAGAGTACCTGTGCATGGGATTAGAGTGGTTTTTAACGAAGTACTTTTTGGATGACTGGTCACTAGATCAGAATATTTCCGTAATAAATATAATGAGATTGCCGAGGAGCATTTCATTGCCATGTTATCTAATGGACATGTAAATAAGCACTCCAGTCCTTCTCTGATGCATGAAAGGTGAAGATAACGAACAAGGGTCGTTAAAACTTATACAGTACCAATTTTGATGCACTAGATGCGCATTTGGACAAATAATGTCTCTTCAGTGATGCTCAAGCCGAAATTTTGGAAATTCGAAATGAAAATAAACTTGTAAGATCTAAAAGGAAAACTAGGTGCCAAAAACTGGAGCCAAATTCGTCCAAGGATCAGAGCTATGCATGAGGGAAATAATCCTTAATTTTGAAATGAATTTCTAAATTTTATCCCATCAATTAAATATACATCCGTATTTTCAAGCTAGTAACGAAATACTTAGCTACTGGGCTGTAGAGACCCTCGGGGACTAACAGTCCACCAGCAGAGGCCTTGACCCAGGGGTCATAATGTAAAACTTATACGGTACCAATTTGATGCACCAAATGCACATTTCAACAAATAATATATCTTCAGTGATGCTCAAGCCGACATTTTGGAAATTCGAAATGAAAATAAACTTGTAAGAGATAAAAGGAAAACTAGGTGCCAAAAACTGGAGCCAAATTCGCCCAAAGATCAGAATATTTGTATAAGCAATACAAAATAGATGGTTGGGCAAAGACGGACCCCTGGACACACCAGAGATAGGATCAGGTGCCTGAAGGAGTAAGCATCCCCTGTCGACCGGTCACACCCGCCGTGAGCCCTATATCTTGATCAGGTAAACGGAATTACTAGAAGTCAAAATCAGTGTGCCGAGAACGGCCTAACAATTGGTATGAAACAAGTCAGATCACATTTGATCCAATGATAGGTTGTAATGTGGTGATTCTTTATCGATTGTTTTCAGCGAGTTCGTTCTTCAACAGTGGCATCTTCACAAGTCAAGGGTTATTGATTCTTTACCTTGCACTAGGTAACGAATCAATCACCCTTGACTTGTGAAGATGCAACAGTGGACACATCATGTGTTCCCATGAAATATTCAACATTTTGAAAGTGAAACAAAGTTATCCGCATCGCTCGTTGGTGGTCAAGACATGGTGACAGGAGTCTTGCAAGAAATATTTCTGAATAGATACAGAAACCAATTTTTCTTTAGACCACGTCTTACAAACCTTACACGTCTTCGATTCTGAAGAAGAACGACACTCGCCGTGGTCATCTAAACACGACTCTCTGCCGCAGAATTTGCGGTCCTTATACGAGCCGTCTACCATACTGTACTCGCAGCATGTACAATACACTCTGAACTGCCGCAAAATATTTCCACGTTTAAAAGAAAAAACGATTTCTGATAATAACTAGAAAAATTCACACCAACAAAGAAAGAGAGAGTCCAGCAGTAACAGCCGAAATTTGTTACCCAAACATAGACCGAAATATTCGGACATGATGGGCGATTGAACAATGGGTTTAGGAATGATAACTCTTAAATGGATACGGGTAAAGGAGTAGGAGTGACATCATGCTAAATGTCAGTATAGATATGGACATTCTCAAACAGGATATTTCAGGATATACTTTCAAATGTAAAACCATAACTACAATAATGTAAATTGTGCAACACAAAATTAGTTACATTTTGATCAAACAATTGAATGTTTAGCGCTATTTATCATACTTTTACTGATTTTGCACTATACAGAAGTATATCAACGGTAACACTTGCAGCTGATTGTTTAAAATCATCACATTATTCAATTTAAATGTATGAGAAGATTACTAACAATGATCAAGCACATAAATCTGATATAAAGAATTCAAAATGAAGAGAGGGGCAAGCGCAGTTCTCTGGATATACCAAAGGTGGGATCAGGTGCCTAGGAGGAGTAAACAGCATCTGTTGAACTGTTTTATCTAATTTCTGGTAATTCCCAGTTATATAATAATCCATTCCCTCGATTTTAAGCGTTAAACACTTTCGGTAATCGGGCTTTTCTAATATCACACAACCGCCGCGGTGATCTAGAGGTAGAGCGTTCGCCCCGCATGCGGAACGTCGGGGTTCGAATCCCGGCCGCGACGGACCTAAGTCGTTAAAATAGGTAGTGACAGTTCCATCACCAAACGCTCGGCGTAAGATGTGAATGTCACGGGTCCTCGGAGGTGACCTTAAAAAACGGATGGCCCGTGCCACAGTACGTGTGGCACGCAAAAGAACCCTCACTGCTCAATAACCGTAAGCGCCGACCATAAGCTTAAATTTGAAGCCCTTCACCGGTATTGATGACGTCTCCATATGAGTGAAAAATTCTCGAGAGGGACGTTAAGCAAGATACAATCAATCAATCTATCATTATACCTCAATATGAGAATTCTATGCAACGCGTAATCTGATTGGTCTAGACGGCCACGTGTCTGGGATGACCAAACTTCATATCTCCCTCTCAGATATCATATCTCCCTATCATATTTCATCCCTTGGACAGCCTCGTACATAATTTTTCCACAAATTCAACGTCAAAGACGACGAAATGTATTGTGACGTCACAATAAGTTCGAGTGAGTTGGTAAGGCACAAAATATTCGAGTCTCTGATACACAGTAAAAAAAAATCGCCTGATCTGGGTTGATATAAAAACAAGCAAGTAAATCAGCATTCAATGAGAATGGAAATACAAAAACTGGTTATCCTATCACTGTATTTCGCTGTTTGTACCTTCTAATACGTTGACAGCTCGGTGCTACTGTTAGAGTGATCTCAGCTACATACATGTACAATGCACATGTATAGTACTCCAATCTCAGATGCAATTTTGTGGTCTTGCTTTGTTTTCGGTATAATAAACAATTTATTGCATGAATGTTTGGGAGATATGAAGATTTATTCACCCAAGAAGGCGTTGCCCTCGAGGAATATGATTTTTTTCTTGTGTGATTAAATCTTCATATCTCCCTCACTATCATGCAAGAAATGTATAATATTACACGACTTTTCACCTCTACATAGGTGTAAAAATGCTATATCAAATCGGCAAGATCAAATTGATCCAACATTCAGCTTTAATACAGTAATACACAAAGCTATACTATTTTCAGAAATGTTATGTAGTGTGTGTATCGGTATAATACAACAGTTACAGGTATATCAGTTTCTGGGGACCATCGGAGGACCTCCGAATGTGTAGGTACCCTGTAAATAAAGGCATTTTATATCGTATTATGTAGCTTCGGACATGCAAAAAACATCTAGATTGTCATCAAATTTCGTCCAAATAGTTCTAAGTACTTCCTGGGATATTCATGAATCGATGATAAAACTGACTTCTATATTACTGTCGACCGTCCTATACTGGGTCCGCTGTATTTAATGACAAACGTTGCAATATCTTGGTATCATATCATTTTTCAGTGGTATCGGTAAAATAAATCTTTTGTATTGTAAATATTCATTTGCATTGTATAATTGTCATTTGCACTGTATACTTTTTCATTTGGATTGTATGATTTTTCATTTCTAATGTAACAATTTTTATTTAGCATTGTATGACTCATCTTTTGCATTGTATCCGGGGATTGTTTATTTCATTTTGTTACAAAGGATCTTAGTTAAAACTTATGAAAAAGTGGAAATAAGGAACAGTACTGAAACTCGTAACTGCCATAAGGAATACAAAATTAAGAAGACCCATGGTCATGCCAGAGGTGGGATCAGGTCTTCAATTGTCAAGCCATAGTCTACATCTTTTTCTTACCTACAGTTTACCTATGAGTAGATTCGACTGAACTTTCTCTAAATTTCGTGTCACACTTACGCCCTGATTGTGTTGGGTTTGACTGTAGTCAATGGATGAATTATGCCAATCAAGGACAACACAAATATCTAACTTAACAACAATTTATTTACAAAATGTACAATGAAATTGAAAGTTGAAGGATCCAAGTTTATGATAGCAGGCTATATCAGATTTCGGCACCAGGAAACTGTCGAAGACGTTGCACGAGGAAGTTCCTGCACCGTGTATCCCCATCATGTACTGTGTCAATCTACAATGGCTTTCTCAGACAAGATAGATAGTGCTATCGGTCGTCCATAAGCTGACTCCAGTTACAGTGAAATATAGAAACACCCACCGTGAGTAAGCATCCCCTGTCGGCCGGTCACACCCACCGTGAGCCCTATATCTTGGCCAGGTAAACGGAGTGATCCGTAGTCAGAATCTGTTTACCAAAAACGGCCTAGCAATCGGTATGAAAAACGTCAGACAGCATTTGACCCAATGATAGGTTGTATTGGCAAACTAGATCGTTATAATGACCATAGATTTTGCGAAATGCTGACTTTAAATGAGATTGTTGAAACCCCTGTAACATCAACTTGTTTGTTGACAAACCAGGGGGTACTGAGGACCTATTCTAACCTGTATCCTCACAGGAACATTAGAAAATGACATCAGTTCGGGGGTTTTACGTCACAATTAATTCTTTATCTAGTTTTGACCTCTTATCTGAATACAAAGATCAAATTATGAAGATTGTAACAGTTTTACCCTGGGCTCTGCACACCCTTTAAGACCGCAATTGTTTCATTAAAAGATTCAAAACTAATTTATTGGACTTAGAATTTCATAACAAATATCTTGGTATACAGTATATAGTAAGTCGTAACCCATTCAAATTGACAATAATGCCACCAATTACGAACTCGAATTAATCGTTTACCGTCCCATTTGCAATTCCACACTGTAGGTACAAACGCACTGTCACCTACATGTACTACATTTTCTGTGCACGAGGACTGTCTCATACTGATACACTATATCAAAATTCACTTTTTTGTTAACGATTGAACATTTTGTCACAAAATCAAAATATTTCTTACCGCTTTTCATTTCCTTTTCTGTATGCCCACATGACGACTATGTTTTCTTAATATTAGTACTTGTACTTTTACTGTTGGTTACACATGGTACATCAGGCACTGCATCTACTTTTAACTGAGCAAGGGCATGTACCCAGGTTCAGCTAATCTGGAAGGATGTCTTAAGGAAGTGATTACTACAAATATCACTATGCTTTGTCACAACAACATTTTTCTTTTAACAATAATAAATCCATACATTTTGACGAACATTGTCTTTTGGAAAAAAAATATAAACCACACAGTACACAATTTCTGCTACACTAATTATCTAAACTTAAATAATTAACAAGGATACTGAGAGTATTGCATGACAATACATAGTCCCCTATCGGTTACAAAAATTACAGTACCACAACAATATTCAAAGTTCATTATGTAGGTTATGGTAAAAGGGAAAATCGGGGAACCAGGATAGGAATGTTTGGAAATCAACTACTATCCGAGTAGAGATTAGACCAGGAAAAAAGACAAATTTATGATTAGGTTTAAGTCTTTAACCAAGTCAATAAATTGTGACATGCAGGTGATCGTGAATAATTTAGCTATATTGTTGTATTACTATGCTAGAAGTTTTAATGATTGTAGTACTCTAATCTACAAAGATAAGAAACGTGGATGTAAACTAACAATCCATGCTATTTTTCTAAGTCCAAGGGCCACAACTTAATGAAAAATCAACGGACCGAGACCAAATCCGAACTTGATTTGTAACTTGTTATTGCAAAGCAATATACCAAATATCGAATGAATATCTGCAAGCACAACGAAAAACGCCTGGAAAACTGATAATTAATGCTATTTTTCTAAGTCCAAGGGTCATAACTAAGTGAAAAATCAACGGACCGAGACGAAATTCGAACTTGATATGTAACTTGCTATGCCAAACCAACATACCAAATATCAAATAAATATCTGCAAGAACAGAGAAAAAAGTGTGGAAAACTGGACTGACGGACAGACAGACGGACGGAGCGCAAACCTAAAGTCCCATTCGACTTCGTCGGTAGGGGACTACTAAATCATGTATACTGCATTGGATCTGAAACCAATAACGTCAATTAGTTAACAAGATTTGTTCACTTTTGATAATAGATAAAAATAGTTTAGTATCTTCCTTGGTTGAAAGATACAACCGCTCTGCAGCTTTAGTCAAATCTTACGTCACATCGAACGTGTCCGATCTTGGAGGCTTCAGTTATGCAAATTGAGGTCACGTGTCTTGTCACCTATACACATGCTCATTGTTAAACAGTTATATATCTACTGTTGCACCTCATTGTTACGGCAATAACTTTGAAACAGATGGAAGTAGCTAAGGGAACTATGCAGGAATTTTATCACATACACAATTCTGATTTGTTGTGAAGTGTGTGTCACATGTCCTTTAAGTAAACAATAAATTATTTATATTTCCCTAGTTATTTGTTACTCTAGCTAGATTAACATAAAATGGCGCTCTGGGTTTGTTGTATCGCTTACACAAGCTTACACAGACATAGGTAGTGATAATTAGATAAGGATGTGCGAGAACTACGCATTTTACGACATGCAACACCCACACAGAAACTGTCGTAAACGTTAGTCGTGTCATATGTACATGTATACTGAGATACAGTTATACATATGTATATGTTAAAGTACCGGATTTTGGTTTAATAGGAAAAATAAACTTCAGTCATATTTTATCTGCTCCTTAATAACATAAGGGGCAGGTTCTAAGTTCACCTTAAAATATGCAATTTTACACGATATGTTAAATGTTGCAGTGCACAATTTTTCTTCTACACATAAATGGCAGAAACTGTTCGATGTAAATTTTGTATATTTACATTCAAAATTTCCAACATGGAACTACTATGTGTGTTCTATATTACCAGTATATACGGAATAATTTACTATAAAATGTAGTGTATTTTATATAAATAATTTCAAAAGAAAAACCATTTAGTGTCTTTAAAATATCATAATAAAAATTCCCTTTCGCAAGTTGTGGTCAGAATCTGTGAAAATAGGTTTTTTCAACTTGGTTTTAACCAACGTTGCCTTCAAAATGGCTGTTTTACGGACATCTATCGTGCAATTGACACACAACAAATTACATATCCTGATTGTAATGAGTTTACAGCGTTGTTTGCTACCAGCACAAAAGAAGTAAGAAAACATAATAAAACCCCGAACGTTTAACGTTTATATTTACATTTAATTTAAATGTGATTTTTGTTTTTAAGGTATCCGTTCTATGTTTCCTAGAACTATTTCATCAGTGAGACACTTTGGAGAGCGGAAGTTCTGCTGCATACTTACAATCGGATCTTGCAGGTGGCAAACAGAAACTATTTCAATTTCCGCATATAGAACCATAGGTATTGAGTTGTTAACAGCAGGCCTCGTATATAAACCAACTTCTACATGTATGAATGAGGCTAATTTTACCCACAATTTTAACTTCACTGAGCAGGTTTTGATTTTAGGTGATTTAAACTTTGACCTTTTAGATGATACCAAATGCAAACCTCTGGTAAATTTCTGCGATATTTTTTACCTTTCAAATTTAGTTAAGAAAACCCTCTTGTTTTACAAGAATTGCCAAACCCGAATTGGTCGATGTTTTACTTACAAATAGTCCGTCCGTATGTGGTAAGGTACTGAATTTCTTCCATGGTATTAGTGATGTATACCTGTATAACTGTGTTTCTTGTGAAATAGATATTCAAACAAAAAATGTGTAGCCTAGGTGGCAAAAAACGTAGAAGCTTTGAATATTTTGGTCACGATTCGTTTCTCTCTGATCTTGAGAAAATTGACTACACCAGTATAACAATGACATCTAATCATACCGATCAAACTTACAAACAAAGGAATAGATGCCGTCAACATATGCAACATTCTTCGTCATAAAAGTGTTCAGTCTTGTATTCCAATTTATTTCAAGTTCAAGTCTACACCCAGTATTTCCTACAAATATACTTCTACTGGACTTTTGCGAGAAGGGCTGACTTTTACAGTCAACGGCTGACTTTGACACAAGCATAAAATACGGAAACCTTTTCGTGACATATCTGTACATACATGAATAAGTGAAGAGCCTATGCATTGTACAGAAATGTTAGTTGTCCAAAGAGTACCGAGTTGTCCCGGTTCATTTCCATACTCGTACTGTTTCTGGAACAGTAAAGTCTATGTGACCTAATATCGCCACATATTCCTCCTGCACCCCCGCTCCCATGGGGATCCGGGTTAGAATAGGTCCTCAGTACCCCTTGCTTGTCGTAGAAGGCGATTAAATTGGGCGGTCCTTCGGACGAGACCGCAAAAGGTCCCGTGTCACAGCAGATGTGGCACGATAAAGATTCCTCCTGCTGAAAGGCCATAAGCGCCGAGCACAGGCCTAAATTTTGCAGCCGTTCACCGGCAGTGGTGACATCTCCATATGAGTGAAACATTCTGGAGAGGGACGTTAAACAATATCCAATCAATCCTGCACCCCCGGAGCCTTAAGAATGGAGCAAAAATTGATCAAAGTTAAAGCATCTTCCCTATAACCTTATAGGGTTCACGGCGGGTGTGACTGGTCGACAGGGGATGCTTACTCCTCCTAGGCACCTGATCCCACCTTTGGTGTGTCCAGAGGTCCGTGTTTGCCCAACTATCTATTCTGTATTGCTTGTAGGAGTTATGAGATTGATCACTGTTCGTTATCTTCACATTTCATTGTAACGTACAGTGATCTGAACACGATTACCGTTGCTTAGAGAAATACTACCATATCACTAGAAACGCTACATGTGGCTCTCTAGCGAAGCAGTAGAAATTCCTTACATACTATTCGCTACACTTCCTACGCTCGGGAAAGCTTCGTTCCGAAGCTTAGTATGGATCTTCTCCGATTATTTGGCGCTTCTTCGGCAAAGACATCCGCCCTTCACGACGACAACCACCGTCGTCCGTACATGTACACAAAGTCCCAGAGATATTCTATCTGAAGCAGGTCACCCACCAAACATCAGTCACTACCCTGCCACGATTTTGTAACGTGAAGTGGTTTGAACACGCCCGCCTTTGCTTTTGTGTAATCAAGAGAAATCACCCCCCCCCCCCAATCTAGCTCAATAGCGAGGTAATAGAAGTTCCCTGTATAAATGTTAACAAGTCGATATTACATAAATTTAACGATATTGTGCTTCCATACCATACGCAGGTTTAAATGTCCAAGTCAGCCGTTGACTGTGAAAGTCAATCGTTCTCGCAAAAGTCCACTATTGCATCCAAACTTTTTAATTATAAACAAACTTTGCAGTGCCTAGATATAGACCATCTTATACTTAATCCACCTACGTGTTCTTGTTCTTCATCTTCTTTCAACTATAGTCAAGCTGGACAAGTCATTACTGGTGATGTTGATATATAGTCCAGCTGGACATGTTATTACTGGTGATGTAGATATGTAGTCCAGCTGGACTTGTCATTACTGGTGATGTTGATATAGTTGAAAATGAGGACCTCAAATCACTTATTCTTAAAGGTCCTAAATACAGAGAACCTCGGTCTTTCAATTGGCGACAGAACTTCATCTCTATTATAAATTCTGTCGAAGATTATGCCAGACGATGGGCTAAATATGAAAAAGAAGAACTTGATACATTGTCAGAATGGATTAAAAGTATAAGAGGAACATCAAAATCCCGCATTAGACATATTTAAACAAAATTACGTACCATCTACCCTTCTGTGTTTAATAAACTAGAAGTGATAAAAGAATTAGATAAGTTACATGAGGAATATGCTTTGGTTCCAGCTGACAAAGCTTGTAACAACATTGTCTTTGTTTGTAAGGCTCATTATCACAACTGTATGTCAAAAGAACTTGGCATTAACTCCACTTATGGTAATTGTACTTATACTCCAACTGCCCTTTCAGAAGAGGAATTTTTTCAAAACCATGCTTCAGTTTTCTCAAATCAACATCATCAAAACCTATGACTTTTCAACACTTTACACGATCATTCCTCATGATAAATTAAAGACTAGACTTTTTGACATCATAGACAGTTGCTTCTTCAACAAACATGGAAAACGGAAATATTCATATCTCAAGATAAGTCATCCAAAAAATTACTTTGTTAAACACCACTCTGATTCCACGCACAAGTATTCTGAAGTTGAAATTAAAAATATGCTAGAGTTCCTCAATGACAAAATCTTCGTGAGTTTTGGCGATCAGGTCTTTCAACAGTCTGTTGGAATTCCCATGGGCACGAATTGTGCTCCTTTCTTAGCTGACTTGTTTCTATATTCATATGAAGCTGAATTTATTCAAAAACTTCTACATGAGAAGAAAAAACCCCTTGCTGTGGCCTTCAATTCGACATTTAGATATATCGATGACGTTTTGTCTATTAACAATAATAACTTCATTCATATGTCGATTTGATATATCCTGTGAGCTCGAAATAAAAGATACCACTGAGTCGCCCACTTCTGCTTCATACTTAGATATTTTATTGAAAGTAGACATTAACGGCAAACTGACAACTCAACTGTATGACAAACGGGATGATTTCAACGTCACCATCGTCAACTTCCCATGTTTATGTAGCAATATTCCATTATCACCTGCATATGGTGTTTATATATCTCAACTGATTCGATATGCAAGAGCTTTTTCTGCGTATAATCAGTTTTTAAATCGAGGTAAGCTACTGACAAACAAATTGATGGTGCTGGGGTTTCAACAGTCTTGATCAAAGTCAGCATTTCACAAATTATATGGTCGTTATAACGATCTAGTTCGTCAATACAACCTATTATTGGGTCAAATGCAGACTGACGTGTTTCATACCGATTGTTAAGGCGTTCTTGGCACACTGATTTTGATTGAGGATAACTCCTTTTGCCTGATCGGGATATGGGGCTCACGGCGGGTGTGACCGGTCGACAGGGGATGCTTACTCCTCCTGGACACCTGATCCCAACTCTGGTGTGTTCAGGGGTCCGTGTTTGTCAAACTATTTATTTTGTATTGCTTGTAAGAGTTATGAGATTGATCACTCTTGGTTATCTTCACCTTTCATTGAATCAATCCCTAATCTTTCAATTTAACTTTAAAAAATTGATTCAAAGGGGAATTTCGTTAGTTCTAATGGGCATTTCGGTAATTCACGGGCATTTCGGTCAGAAATCGTTTGACCAACATCATTGAACATGAATTTATGTTGAGTTTATACGAATGTTTTCGTTCAACAACAATGCTACCAAGTTTTAGTTGCATAATAAATGCATGTTACATTGGCCATTGAGAGTAAAATCACGGCAAACCAAGACTCTAGACATTTGAAAAAACAATGGACATATTCAAGACCTGGAAAACAAACACCCACAAAACAAGTAACATATTAGAATAACAAAATGGTATATGAGACGTGCACAAACTAGACCATGAAGTTAAAACTGCACTTTTTAGAGAGGTTTCTGACAGTTCTGCAAGTAATTCATTGTCAATGTTCATTCATCAAAAGAACACAATATATAAAAACAGAGTTTTGATATTCAATATATTTTCAGCCAAAAAAAACCAAACCAAAAAACCCCTACCGACCGACCCAATATTTTTTATGACCCTCGGGTTATGGCAAACCAACAGTTTTTTTTTAAATGTGGCCTAAAGAGGACCTGTTCTAAACCGGATCACCACGGATTTGCAAGTGAAAGTCCTGCCAGGGGCAAAAGAATCTGAGGTGTGTGTCTTAGAAGGTGAAGACAATTTAAGGAGGGGGAATGAAGTGGTCAGCCGGGTTCGGTCGCTTGTGGTCAGATAGCTCAGTTGTTAGAGCATCTGACATTTTCTCCCTTCCTGTTACAACTGTAAAATCATATGCTGAGAAAAATAAACATATCCGTGGGGATTAACTTTGTGATTGATGAATTATTCTTTATTGTAATGGGTATGTTTATGTAATAAGACCATTTTTAGACCTCAGAGGATCCACCAAGACAAGAACTTTATTTCAAAAATATACTTCAGATTTAAAAGTATGAATAAGCAAAAACTGCATCTACAGTGGCAGTACATGCAAACATAACAAAGCCAAATTTTATCTTTCTTGTGTTTTAGCTAAGCTCAATAGCTAGGGAATAACATGCTGGAGTAAATGTTCCCCATATGGAAGTTAACAGAGGTGTAAAATTGCGGAATGGAGTCGAGAGCTGCAGTATAATTATGCGATCAGCCTCAGAGCAACGACATATTGCCCAAGTAGCATAGGTAAACATTTGATATGTTGACCAACCGCGAATATATTGTCTCCTTATCTGAAATGACATCTAAATATTAGGAATTTCTATAAAGGTGGGTTAATATCGAGGACAAAGTTTTTACTGATTTGTAATGAATGATGGTGTTTTCAACAATGCAAATACGGTTTCCATTGTCCACATGGATCGACACATAATTAGGAGAGAGAAGAATGATGGATTGTGTGTCTAGTTCTGATAGGACGGATTACAGCATTACAATCAGTTAAAGTGTCCAACTCTCAATTAAAGAATCATTGTTAGAAATGTGAGATTCTTCACTACAATGGGAAACCTGATTTTGTCTAATGGCGGAGTGAATAAATTAGCACGTTTTCCACTGTACAGCATATTGTTATAAATGAGTCCATTTTCATTATGATTTCTGCTTCTCCATCGTCAGCTTCCCATATTTAAGTAGCAATGTACCATTATCACCTGCATATGGAATTTATATCTCAACTTATTCGATACACAAGCGCTTGTTCTGCTATGATCAGTTTTTAAATAGAGGCAAACTGGATGGAGTGAACTCTTAGAAATAGATAATACTGAGTGGAAAATAATCCACAAAGTACCTTTCATAATAACAAAAAATAGTAAACTTCAATGGTTTTAATATAGAATACTTAATAAAATTTTAGCAACAAACTCATTTTTATTTAAAATTTAAAAAAATGAACTAAAAAATGTGTACCTTTTGTCACAATGAGGAGGAAACAATAGAACATATAATATGGGAATGTAATTGTGTTCAATCATTTCTAACTGATTTTGAATTTTACTTAGAACAGAGAACAAATTGTCAACTAGTCTTTACAAAAGTCTTTTATAGTAGGCATCCATATATATTATAGTATATTATATATTATAGTAATATTATAGTAGGCATCCTTATATAATATTTATACAGCAAGGTGTACAGAGAAAAAATTGAGTGTGCGTTTTGCAATATCATTTTTAAAGTTATTCTATGAAACACAAAAATTCATTTCTTATAAAAATGGTGATACTGAAAATGTTGATGCCCTTTGGAACAGATGGAACCAAATATTTTCATAGCTCTCTCTCTCTCTCTCTCTCTCTCTCTCTCTCTCTCTCTCTCTCTAAAAGAAATAAACACTTCTGTAATTCTATATTACATGTATATATTATGAAGATATACCATGAACTATTTACAGAATGTTGAAAAAAAAAATTTTAAAAAAGGAGGCAAACTACTGACAAACAAGTTGATGTTTCAGGGGTTTCAACAGTCTCGTTTAAAGTCAGCATTTCGCAAATGATATGGTGTTTATAATGATCTAGTTTGCCAATGGTTGTTATCATTGGGTCAAATGCCATCTGACCTGTTTGATACCTAAGCCGTTCCTAGCACACTGAATTGACTACGGATAACTCCGTTTACCTGATCAAGATACAGGGCTCACGGCGGGTGTGACCGGTCGATAGGGGATGTTTACTCCTCCTAGGCACCTTACCCCACTTCTGGCAAAGAAAGTATAAAAATTTATCATACGCAGGGCAAACTCTTGTGTATCGAATCAGTTGGGAGATAAACATGTAAACACCATATTCAGGTGATAATAAAATATTGCTACTTATATACCGGTATGGGAATTTGACGATGGAGAAGCTGAGATCATCCCTTTTGTCAGATAATTGAGTTCTTAGTTCACTGTAAATATTCATATTCAATAAAATATCTAAGTACGAAGTAGATGTGGAGGACTTTGTATTGTCTTATTTTGTGCTCACGGGGATATATGAAATTAACATATGAATGAAAATGATTGTTCTTAATAGAGAAAACGTTGTCAGTATATCTAAATGTCGAGTTGAAGGCCACAGCAAAAGATTTTTTTCTCACGTAGAAGCTTTTGAATAAACTCTGCTTCATACGAATATAAAAACAGGTCAGCTAAAAAGGAGCACAATTCGATGCCACGGAAATTCCAACAGACCTGATCACCAAAGACTACGAAGATATTGTCAATGAGGAACTCCAGTATATTTTTTATTTCAGCTTCATAGTACTTGTGCGTTGAATCAGGGGGTGTTTAACAAAGTAATGCTTTGGATGACTGATTACTAGATGCGAATATTTCCTTTTTTACACTTTTTTTGCTGAAGAAGGAACTGTCTATGATGTCAAAAAGTCTAGTGTTTAATTCATCGAGATGAATGATCGTGTAAAGTGTAGAAAAATTATACGTTTTGATGTTATTGATTTGAGAAACGTTTTTCGATTTTAAATTTACTAAAAGTTATCCAGAACTCTTAAGAATCCCCATTCGATTTACACCGCTTCTGGCATACGTTGTCGCACAGTACGTTTGATGTTTCTCCTTCACAGCTGTTAATATTTTCGTGAGGAGCAAAGATAGGGGATTTGTAGAACATTTGCATATATATTCTATCGAAAGTCGGGCTTTTACACCCATTAAATGAATTGATATTCTACTTTTGAGTTATGATTTTGTTTTACTTTAGCCAGTTTCTGTTAACTCCTTTGGCCTTCAGCTGAATCCAGATGACTTATGAGGGTGAACTAATGGCTGAAATTAGTTAGCAATATTACCCAATACATGCTAGTTATCATTGGAGAAATGGACAAATTCATGTTGCTAGAAAATATATCCATGGTCGAGATTTTCAAATACAGTAAATGTATGTCTTACTCTGTTTTCTTAACTGAAACAGCTTGTTTTTGCTTTAAATGCTTTATAACAAGAAAATCTGAATGAGAATGAAAATGTCATTTATTAAATATAACAAATGACGAAAAAAAGTTCACAACCTATCAATGGGAAGTCGGCATATATTGCGCATTGTCACAATATTTGAACACATCAAAACTGATTTCCCCATCTATAATTAGTGTTACATAATACTGTTCAATGTTACAGAATACTGACTAACTCAACAATGTAAAAGAGAACAATAAAAAGCAAAAACATGACGAACAATAAAGGCTAATGATATGATCATCTGATCATACCCAACGCCATGGAAAAAAATCTTTTTGCCAGGAAAAATATTACATGGTCGAGATTTTCATATACAGCATGCAGGCTATTTTCCCTACGTTGAATTAATGTTAGACAAACTCGGGTGTGCGTAGGGTAGTTATATAGGACAAGAAAACCCGATAGCAGTTCGTCGCCATATTGTCTTTTGAATTAAAATAGGATATGCATCTGGAGTGTTCAAGAGAATACATATGTTATTCGCATTTACCGGTATTGGTGTCTTTATTCATGGTAGTTATTGAATTTCCGTCATACAAGAAGAACATACTAATTATCAAAGTTCTACCGGTGTTGTCTGTGAAGTCTCAAGGTGTGACGCACGGATGGCGGACAAAGTAGTTCAGTATGCTTCGCAGACGACACGAAAACTACCAGTATTCTCTTCTCTAATATTCAAAAACTTTAACTAACAAATATTGAAGAAACAAATGTGAGTTTAGACATAGTGACATTAAAAAAGATTTATACAGTATTTTCACGGCTCGTCAATATGTATTTACGTACAAAAAAACCAATAGAACCCATCGATAAAAATTCTGCAACCCACAACATTGTAAGATACTACGACTGCAACCCAATTTTCAAAACATCTGTCCTATTTTTCACACCTTCCGAAATGCAAGAAATCAAATAAGTGCACTATGATATGATTAGTGCCAATTCCTACTAAACATTTACTAGTCACTACACACTGTACCGTAAGATAAGGCCTACACCAGGTTTAAGGTCAACGCAGACCCAATCCTTCGCCTCCCTACGCCATCTGACGGTGCCGACTATAAAAGTTCCATTTCCAAGGCCAATTTAATCTTTCGTTTTCGACTAGCCTTAAGGATGTACCGGTTCGGCATTCTTCTGGCACTTTTCGTAGTGCTGCATGCAGCAAAAGGTAAATATATACATGTTTATGCTGAAATGACCTTTAATCAGGAATGTACGGATTTTTAAAGTTTTAAATTGTAATTACAAAACAAAAGGGGCTTATTTTAATTATCTTTAATGAATTGTTGCTTAAAAATCGGGCATTGTGATCAAATTGAAATTGGATTGATGAATTTATCAAAGTTTCAATTAAGGTCATAGGATACCCAGGATTTTGGACGCATTAAATGAAGTGAAAATTTGTTGTGGTTACGTGGGATTTTCTATTATCATTATCATTTAATGTCAATCGGTATTAATACATGAAATGCGCCTATAAAAAGACGTTTTGGAAGGATTCTAATTTATGGTTAATGTTTTTCCATTGTACTTTCAAGTAAAGATTTGTGAATATTGAAAAAGAAAAGAAGGTTTCATAGGAAAATTATGTGTTAAAAGTTGAATTTTAGTAATATCAAAACATTTACAAACAGTTTCACAAAATTCTATAACATTGTTAGGGGGTATCGTATATCCTTAATTTGTATGCCATATCTTCCTTATCTTCCTCCTTTTTAATTATAACAAAAATTATCAAAAATCCATCTTTAAAAACTGATATTAGTTTTAATGAACCGTTCTAGTTTTTGCTTAGATATGTGGTCAATCATGCTGTAAAACCACGCAAATCCGTTTCCATGTTGTATAACGTCTGGACGCTTCTCAGACTTCAGTCACTTATCTTTGACCTCGTGTCTGTTTTCGATATATTCCATACACGAATAAAATTAGGCAATTGCAATTCAAGAACACAAAGTCTCTTGTTCATCATATGATTTAAAAAAAGAAAAAGAAAATTATTTAAAAAAAAAAAAGACGGCTGAGAAATGAGCATCATTTTTGTTTCTTGAACAGAAATTAAAACGACAAACTATTTCAATTGCAATGACATTTTTATACTGTGTTCAAAATTTTACAGAGCAGTTTCTAATTTCCAAAGAATGTTCATATACCACTGAAGGTACCATAGTTTACACATGCAGTTCCTTCTTAAATATCTGGGAGGTCGCTCATAAACATGATAATTTTGTTTGGGAATTCTTTAAAATTCATCAACTTTAAGAGTTGCATGTCTCGCAACATGTTCCACAACATGGTGTTAATAGATAAATAAAAGTCATGTGACGACATCGAAAAGAAGGATTGGTTTAGTTCGCAAAGGTTAAGTCTTCTGTAATCGACTATTCCTACTGTAATAAATCTTTAACAAACATTTCAATATACTAATATTAACACCGTTCCATTTTATTTTTCAGTGCGGAAGCAACTAGCTTCCCAACGTAAGTACACCAATCAGTATTATTACAAACCAGAGAAAAATGTTTCAGATTATCTAAACAACGATTATTGATTGTAGAAAGTTTACAACAGCAAGCTAAAGTGTTTTTGTTTTTAGTGGCAAGCTAAAGTTAAAACGAATTGCAAGCATTAACGAACATGAATTACGGATCGTATAATACTGCATTACGTGCATCTCTTGTTGCCACATTCTACCATGTCAAACCCAGCAATGCTGACAGCTTTAATAAACGTTTGCAATCAGCTCATTAACTAAGTGATATCAAGAGTCAGTTTAACAGCCCCTACAAAGATCAGGTAATACCCTCTGGTTAAGTCTCAGAGAAGCATCAAATATCGGATCTTCAAACATTCAAAGAACGTTTTGCATTGCTTACAACCAGCTTTCTGCCGAGATGAATATTACGTTTGGTATTGAACGACTTGATCAAATAAATCTTTAATATCGCTTATGAAATTGCAAAAACAAACAAAGAATGCTTTTTCTCCTCTGCTTTGGTGCTTATGAAATATAAACTGTTACCGACCTGCTTTTGCGGCGTTTTATGGAGAAGCTTCCGTGGACTGCTGTTTCACTACTGGAAATATTTGTGCTTCGTTTTCAACGGCTCTCTGGCTTCAAGTGCTTTTCTGGGCAAGGATGACAGTATCGTCAAATAACACCATAAAATGAATCATTTTGCACATCTTGCAGAATGCATACCCGAGGACGTGACATTTTTGGTAGATTCATCATCCTATGTAGGAGCCGACTATTACCGAATGCAACTAGACTTCATCAAAGCTACGATAAATAACTACAACATAGCGCCGCAGTGTACTCGAGTAAGCGTAGTCACCTTCAGTGATGGCGCCTACAACGCGTTCTACCTCAACCAGTACTCCAACAAGGCAACATTATTCAATGCCATTGACAATATGCAGTACAGACCGGCCACGGCTCGATACACCACCGAAGGCCTCAAGTATATGATGGCAAACAGCTTCTCCACTGTACATGGTGGGCGCAGCAACGTGCCGCATATTGGAGTCCTCGTTTCCAATGGACTACCAGCCAACACGCAAGCCTTTTTGCAAACGGCCCAACAGGCAAAGAATAATGGTATCAAACTGTACACAGTGGGAGTGGGCACTGGTGGACACGTACAACAGTTCGCAACAGCGGCCACGTCACCCTACAGTCGTTACTCTTTAACAGCCGATAGCTATTCATCTCTTAACAGTCTTTCTTACCCACTCGCATACCGAACAATGAGTGGTATGTAAATACCACATTAAGTATTTATTGGCCTTTCGTCATTTAACTCTGTTATTTTGGTAACACACTAATAAGAACTCTCATTGACACATTATCATTCGTTTTCAGAAGTTCCAACTGTGTCGTCTCAAAAACAAACATGTCTACAGCGTGCAGATATAGTCTTCCTTGTCGATGGTAGTGGTAGTATTGGATCAACCAATTTCAACAAACTGAAGTCGTTCCTAAAGGGTATCACGGGTCAACTTGACGTTGGTGCCGACAAAGTCCATGTTGGTGTCGAGCAGTTCAGCAATTATCCGTCTATTGAGTTCCCGCTCAATATGCACACGACAAGTGCTGGTCTTATGACTGCAATTGACGGCATCAATTACATGAGTGGTGGGACCAACACGGGCAGTGCCATCGACTACATGTCGCAACAGATGTTTTCTCAGACAAGCGGAGCGCGTCCAAACGTCCCTAGGATCGCTGTTGTCATCACCGACGGTAAATCTTCCAGCTCTTCAGCCACCGCTACCGCAGCGGACCAAGCGCGTCAGAACCACATCTCCATGTTAGCTGTTGGTGTTGGAAATGGTGTCGACATCAACGAGCTTCATAGCATTGCCGATGATCCAGACAGCTCTAACACCTTTACAGTCAGCAGTTATGATCAGCTAAACTCCATCGCAACCCAAATCATCCAGAAGGCTTGTCAAGGTGAAACATCAGTATTATCGGAGGTTTTCAGAAAACTATGTTTGTTTTGAAAATTTTACAATTTTTGAAAGACGTTTAAATAAATAATGTCTTTCCATATTGCAGTGAGAGCAACTGCTCCTCCAGTCTCTAACACAAATTCTGGTATGTATTTTTGTTCTCGTTCCTTTGACTATTAGACTCCCCGAGTCTCTCATTTCTTCCCACTCTTTTCGATAAATGCATCAATATTTTCTACAGGAGTTACTCTCCAGCCCGATCCTTGCCAGGACTCCCTCGCTGATTGCAAACGTTACGGGGAAAGCGTCTGTGTGGACTATGCTCCGTGGGCCCATGACAACTGTCAACGATACTGTGCATTTTGTAACCGTAAGTTATTAACACAACATTAACATACATTTAAAATTCGTGTAGAAATCCATTCCTGATCACATATTTTATGGTAAAAATGAACATTATATTTGCAATGCATTCCATATTGCTCGCATTGAACACGGTATTGAAAGATTGCACATTGGTACGTAGAAACCTTGCATTCCTTCACACCTACCATTGCACCCCAGTCAATGACTATTTGTAGTGAATGTACCTATACATGTATATATTTTTAGCACTTTATACAACCGCTCCACCGCCCTGTGTGGATCTTCTCCAAAACTGTCCCAACTATGGGGATTCCGTCTGTAACAACCCTCTGTATCAAGGATGGGCAGAGGACAACTGCCGGAAATTCTGTGGCTTCTGTGGTTCGAGTGTCAGCGCTGTAGGGTTTTGTAAGCGTTGTTTTAAAGTCTTCTCTAATCATTTAGGTTCTATTTTCATGTCGGAGTTAGGTTACAAGTCAAGCAGTATATCAATGATATTGGGTCATTGAGTAATTGGTCGTTATTTCATACTCTATAATATATGAAAATTCGGTGATAGTAAAAGAGATACACAATCAATAGTCAAGTTTACAATGGTCAATTTTCTGTTCAAAGTATACATAATCACTTAATATTTGTTTGTCAGATGGAAAATGTAACTACAAAGGAAAGTCGTACAGCCCCGGGGAGAAATGGACCGATGGATGCGACTACGAATGTGTCTGTGAGGACAGTGCCAGCGGACGATACAAATGTTACAACAAGTACGACCCCCCCCCCCCCCACCTCCCCTACAGTCACTTAGATTTTACACACACTGGACTACTCTGGCCAATAACACCATTTCCTGCATAGGACTAATCCAGTTTTAATATCTTGAGATGGACCTTCGTTGTTGTTTTTCTCTTATGAATCCATGCATTGAATTGACGGTAAATGTTTTCTAACAAGAGTGCGTTTTTCAGATGCCCTCTCTACTACAACTTGCCCGCGGAATGCACGCTTGTCCGTGACCCTCAGGAATGTTGCCAGAAACCTGTCTGTAACTTTAACCAGAACCTACAAACCTTTGAGCAAACCAGCCCTGCCCAGACTGCAACTGGAGTCGGTATTGAAGCATACTTATGTTGATACAAAGAGCAAAAAAGTTTACGATTCAAACTTTTAAAACACTATTTTATATCCTCTCATCACAGAGGCAGATTCAAGGGGGTGTGACCACGGGTACATTATGTTAATCTGATGATTAACATCTTCAGCTAAAATTTTCTAACTAAAGAGGAATCCAACATCATACCTCTGACACCCTTCTAAATTTGCTAAATCTATACGCAGCTTCCCCACAACATGGACTACAGTTTATGGTATTTTGCAGGCGTGTGTATGTACAAGGGGAAACAATATTACGAAAGTCAATCCTGGAAGGATGGTTGTTCTTACCAGTGCACATGTACCAATGGCAACACGGGACTTTACAAATGTGAATCTCTGTAAGTCAAATGACTAAAGTCTTTTGAAATGGGGTTTCTCATCAATTCTAAGGTATTCGATCCATGCAAGCACTTATTTTCACAAAATGTATATGTATACTATTCTAAATCCTATTCAAAAACAAAATGCCTACTTCTTTGTATGGTAGAGATATTTGCAGTGGGGATGGCCCGATCGTAGATAATGCCAAGGTCTATTTTTTTTTAATCGGAGTTATCTCCCTTTTTCGAAATAATGTGTGGGGGTGGGGGTTTGATGAGATATTTTCCTACTTTCGATGGTAGTCGATACTTTTCTTCGTATATTTTGAAAACCGTTGTGATATAAACCTTTTAACAGTGGTTTTCTTTAAAAAGTATGTCATATGTATTTACTCTTATCTTTTAAATGAATAAATACTAACATTCTTTTCAATGTTATCCCCATTTTTTCCAGCTGCCCACGATATCAGTCCCTTCCGCCATATTGTCACATGGTGAAGAAGGCCGGAGAATGCTGTGCTCAGCCTGTCTGTGAATTCAACACCCAGACCGGATCATTCACCGGAACGGGCTCCATCAGCGGAGTTGGAGTTGGTACGTATCGGAACTATTTGAAAATGTTGAAAATGACTCAACGCAGCTCAGGCAGGGTGTGGTATATTGACGTTTATTGAAAAAATGTTAGGATATGCAATGCTACTGAAATTTGTGTAAGAAAGAAACATTTACATAAATATAATATTATATTACTATTCGTCGCCTGCCCTTATTCGGAACAAGACGTGTTCATTTTAGAATTAGATTATTTTTGCATCACGGCGCGGGAAAATTACGTCTTCCGAAGTTCCGTTGCAAAAGTTCAATGTTTACTTGGAACGGGTGATAAATTGTATGTAGCCAACATTGGTAGAACGACTTGAAATTATATAACTTATTATTTAAATTATAATATAAATTATATAATTTCTTGATTGTGTTGTCAATTTTATAGAAACAATTCGCGTCATGTTGAGTGTGTGTCGCACTTATTCAGCCCTGCACGGAGTTTGCCATTATTTTCAATAAAGACGCCAAAACACCTGTGAAAGGGGGGTAATCGCGTTTTGGCGAGAATATCTCGCTATAGTGAGAGATACACAATTGTAGGCAGACCATCTTTTCTGGGTAGACCTCTCTGAGATGACTCAAATGGATGTAGATTTTGTCATGAACCAAAATTGATATTTGTAGTGATTATTTTCCTTAGACTTGAGTCTAAATAAATTTCAGGAAAAACGCCGACTACCCCACCACCTTGTGTTGATCAACTTTCCAACTGTGAGAGGTATGGCAATGATGTGTGCACAGGATTTACCTCATGGGCCTCCGTCAACTGCAGAAAATATTGCAATCTGTGTGGTATGAAGATTTACATGGTTCAGTATGATGGGAATTTAGGCACTTTGTAAAATTGTAGAGATTTGAGATGCCAATTGCTACTTAGTCTTTAGTAATCACGGTAAATCTAAATTATATTTAGATGAATTAAAAAAAATAGTGCAGAACTATTGATTCAAATCTTTCTTTCTATTTTAGATGTAAAACCAACTCCCGGTACAACAGGTGAATTTGAAATTAATATGTTCTATCTATGGCCGATATGTTATTCAGTCTTCAAAGTAGAAGGATGTAGCCGATATTCTACTGTATGACTAACGTCTTATTTTTAGATCGTTGCATGTATCAGGGCAAGGCCTACAGTGAAGGACAAGGTTGGAAGGTCAGCTGTGACACAGAGTGTGTCTGTGAGAATGCTATTTATGGATATTACAGATGCACCAATACGTAAGTTAAAGCAAACTTTTGTAATGCAGGAATATTATAATGTAAACATTCAATTTTTCTTGTACACCAGAAAAATACTAGTCTAGAAATTACTACAAGAATGTTTCTGTAGAATATGTATTTAAAAAAGACTTGCGTGATTTGAACATACACTGTACATGTGATATTTCATCTATTATAGATGCCCGAAATACAACAACTTACCTAAGGGTTGCTACGAAGTAAAGAAAGCTGGACAATGCTGCCCAGTGGTTGAGTGTGAAAATGGAGTTTTATTGACTTCAACCAATAACCTGGGAACCATTGGCAGTGGTGGTCTCATCAATGTACTCCACCCACCTGTCCCTCAGGCAGTTCCAACCCTCCCAACAGGCGGTCAGCCTGTCCCAGGAACAGGAGGAACTGGATTCGTGGCTCCTTCACTCAGTACGACAAAATTGCTGATAGATATTCAATATATACCATGAACAACACATACTTATGTTGTCTTGAATATATTTATAACCATTGCATGCATGGATTATTTTCCTTTGCTAATTTCCATGATCAACTATATGTAAAAAATTGTTTCCAGGAACTTGAGGATGAACTAAGTTCCATATATGGAATTTACTGACCATGTAAAAACCATATTAAAAGTTGATTCAATTTTTTTTATGTCAGAGGGTTGTCTATACAAAGGAGAAATGTACATCCAAGACCAGACCTGGCAAGATGGATGTAAATACACATGTCAGTGCCAAGACGCCAGCACGGGATCGTACAGATGCAATGAAAGGTCAACTGATTTCAGTCACATGATCATTGCTATTAATGAAACAACATTATAAATTTAACTTCTTTTTAAATTTTGGTAATGAATTTAAAGTAATATTTATGATATGATCATTAGTGATGTCAAGGGACAAGTCTATGCCGCTAGACTCCCATTGTATACATTTTGAAGGGGTAGGTTACATTCTGTCAGGATTGTAATTGTTGGTCGTTTTTCTAGGAGCTCTGGAGTTGATTGTGTCGATATAACTTTTATGATTTATCAACAGATGCCCCACCTACTTCAACCTCCCAGCAGAATGCACCTTTGAAACTGATCCCAATGACAACTGTTGTCAGAAACCCAAATGTCCAAACCCCAATACCCCCATTGTCCCGACCTTTGGTCAGAGTAACATTGGGCACGGAGTGGTCCAGCCCCCCAGCATAACAGATCTGTACCAGAACTACAGTCCCCGCCCATACACCGTCATCTATAACACAGCATCCACCAGCCGTCCTGCTTCCTCCACCCCGCGACCTGTCGGTAGGTTACTCTTTGAATCATTTTCAGTCAAAATGTTCAATATTAATCAAGAAAAATGTTTCAAAATTTATAGCGAAATCCACTTTTCCCAGAAATTTGGAACCTTATATAATATTTACATTATAAGTCAGCATTTCCCCCTTACCATTTGCGAATGGTACCATATCCATTCAAATGGGGAAAATAGTGTGAAAATAGAACGAACTGGAAATTTTCTACAATATAAACAAATGGCATTTATTTTGGAAATGATTTAATTCTTATTGTATCGTTGTCTCTGATTGGTCAAATTCCAATTGAGGAATGCAGGTTATGTTTGTTTAACCTGGTTTGGTATGGGGACACACCCCCTTGACAACCAAAAGCTGGAACTTTTTTTTTTTCCTCTCTCTTAATTTACATCGCAGCACTGTTATCAACCTTCTATGGAATAGAAAGTCAACGTGTACAATAAGATACTTAGGTTTGATACACATGCTGTTTTCTCGTTGTCAGCATCTACTTGTACGCTAATCACTGTTGTAAATCATCTTTCTCTGTATGATGATTGAATAATTTTAAAATAGATTAAAACAAAGATATTATATTCGAATTAATGATTTACCAAGTAAGCATTGTCATGTTCATTTTCAAATACATTTCTCACTGGGGAAAGGGAGAGTGTTTCGTTGCTGATCCGCCTTTCAACAATGCAAACAAAAAAATCATACGTCACATTATACCACATGACATCAGTCACATTGACATATGGATCGCGATTTGTCACTTGCTCACTTATGAGCCTTGAATTACAGTGTCGTAGTGGTCCGATGCTGGGTATTTCTTAAGTCTTGAAATGGGAAACAAAGTCTTTAGTATTTGGCCATTTGGAAATGGTACTGTTTATCGGTAACAGCTATGTAAGGGAAAAACTGCTGTAGATGGGGCACACAGGAATCACCATGTCTGTCTGTTATCCAGCACACCCAGTGTCAGGGGTGATAACTCTGTAATGAAGAGATGCTAGAAATTCATACTTAACACAAAGGTCACTTATAATCAGATGTGTATCAAGGTCCAAACCACTGGTAAGAACCAATTAAATGTTCCGTGTTGGGGGAAGTATGGTCATATTAGGGTAGCTTCTAGTTTATTTAATGAAGAAAACAAATACTTAGTACTCACAGAACTAAATTAAAATGCAATGTAAAATTGAGTCAATTTGCTTGTATTTTAAGATGTTTTTGACAGGATTTTGTTTGAGAAATGGACAGAAACATCTTCAAGGTGAACAGTGGAATGAAGGATGCGACTACATCTGTACATGTGAAGATGCCACCACTGGAAAATGGAAGTGCACACAAAGGTATGGAAAAATTTCCACTCCTCAACTCGGGGGGGGGGGGGGGGGGGGGGGGGGGGGGGGCTTCTAATTACAGAAGAACAAGAATAAGAATATTTTCTTTGCATTTATGTAAGTAAACATAACAATTGGATTATAGTATTTTTGCCATTTTAATTACATGTACAACTGCACCAGTATTGTAGAGATTAAGAAATAAATTTCATTTTTGAAAATCTGTGAGGGCATGAACTGAGACGCTTTATGCAATATGTACTGTGTGAGGTTAGCGTTTCATGAAAAGTATCCTGGCGTGAAGTGTTGCTGATCATGCCCTTGTGTATTTTCAAAATGGAAATTTAAATTTTACTTTCATTTTTGTCAGAATATTTCCATTCTTTAGAATAGTCATATTGCATTTTTCAAAATGCATGCGCACATTGTTCACATTCATGAGGAAATGGCTATCATTTCAAGTGATAAAGATATCAAAGGTAAAATTGAAAATATAATTATTGTATCGTATGCGATCTCTAATATTTCATCTATTCTTTGTGAGTCATTAACAGTACACAGGTGATAGGTGTATTGACTGGGAAATGAATGAATTTTTGTGTGTGGTGCTGTGATATTTTTTGTTTGTTGATAATTCGTGTATTGACTGGGAAATGAATTAATTTTTGTGTGTGTCGCTGTTTTATAGATGCCGTGTCTACTCCAACCTGCCCAAACCTTACTGTTACTTGATCCAGGATCCTAACGATGCCTGCTGCCAGAAGCCCGAGTGTAACTTCAACCCTGTCACCAGTATTCACAGCGGTTCTTACTCTCCAGTACAGACAGTCACTCAGCGCCCCACCACCACGCAACGGCCAACCACACCCAAACCTCGTCAGCACCTTTACACTTCATTTTATGATGACATAATTTTTATTTTCAATTTTCAAGTCAAGGTTATGAAATCTGTATGGTAGTTTTATCAAAAGTATAAAGGTCTGCCCAATTCTACAAGTAGTTGGGATTTTAAATATAAGTTATAAATTGTAGCTATACTAGATTTATAAAAGAATAATTTGATATTACAGATGTGTGTATTTACAATGGTAAACAGTACAGCCAGGGCCAGGTCTGGTTTGATGGCTGTAACTATAAGTGTACTTGTGACGATGCTTATGGAGGAATCTACAGATGTGTCAACAGGTGTGTGTTACAGAACTTGTAGATCATAGTTTAGAATCGCTATATTTCATGGGAAGTTCAACAGTCCAGGGAGTAAATAGTTTAGAATCGCTAGATTTCATAGGAAGTTCAACAGTCCAGGGAGTAAATAGTTTAGAATCGCTAGATTTCATGGCAAGTTCAACAGTCCAGGGAGTAAATAGTTTAGAATCGCTAGATTTCATGGCAAGTTCAACAGTCCAGGGAGTAAATAGTTTAGAATCGCTAGATTTCATGGCAAGTTCAACAGTCCAGGGAGTAAATAGTTTAGAATCGCTAGATTTCATGGCAAGTTCAACAGTCCAGGGAGTAAATAGTTTAGAATCGCTAGATTTCATGGCAAGTTCAACAGTCCAGGGAGTAAATAGTTTAGAATCGCTAGATTTCATGGCAAGTTCAACAGTCCAGGGAGTAAATAGTTTAGAATCGCTAGATTTCATGGCAAGTTCAACAGTCCAGGGAGTAAATAGTTTAGAATCGCTAGATTTCATGGCAAGTTCAACAGTCCAGGGAGTAAATAGTTTAGAATCGCTAGATTTCATGGCAAGTTCAACAGTCCAGGGAGTAAATAGTTTAGAATCGCTATATTTCATGACAAGTTCAACAGTCCAGGGAGTAAATAGTTTGGAATCGCTATATTTCATGACAAGTTCAACAGTCCAGGGAGTAAATAGTTTGGAATCGTTATATTTCATGACAAGTTCAACAGTCCAGGGAGTAAATAGTTTAGAATCGCTATATTTCATGGCAAGTTGACAGTCCTGGGAACTTCTATCCTCCAAAATTTAAACCTGAATCATGTGAATGAAAAGTCTACAATGTATGTGATGTTTTAATGGGCACAAACAATATATGAAAATTGGCATGGGATTGCATAAATTCTTTGAGAGTTTGAACTTCTGTGAATGTGGGAAATGGTACATGCCAATCACCATCAGGTTTTATTATGACAAAATTATTTTCATCGTATATTTAAACGTCACATTTATATTTTGTTGGTAGTAGTCCAGTATGATGATATAATTCATTTGTAATTTGAGAAATGAAGGAAGCAAGAAATTTGTTTTCATGTAAAATTATATTTTATTTCCTTGCTTAGAAAGAAAAGGTAGAATTATCCCACAGTTGTAACAGTATCTATTCTTAAAATGCTTTCACCAAAGCACATATATATCTTGAAATATGATTGGAGGAAAAGAAAGTACTAAATGTCCACACATCCAATTAAATAAATTTGAAGAATTCGGTGCACGTTCATTCATTATTTGATGATTCATGTATAACTCATAGTAATTGTTAAAGGAATAGGATCTACGATTTTTGTAAAATTTCGTTTGTGTCAAAATGGTGCAAAATCTAAAGATGATAACTAGAAAATCACAAAAAGTCCTTCGAAATGTTTACATACATACTGGGTAAGATGTTTGTTATGAGATTGATCACTGTTCGTTATCTTTACATTAATTACATGTTGCGTATCTCATTATCTCATTATTTATGCATCGTGTTTGTTTCCAAAGTTTTCCGACAGCTACTGCGGCATGAATTTGCAGTTGAAGAACGTCCTTTTATTCATTCCAATGGTCGATCTCACTTTTGATATTTATCCTTGATTTGTGATAAGTGACTTGCTAGTGTTTAATTACCATTTAATGAGTGTGTACTTGGAAGAATTACTAAATTTTTCATTCTTGAATATTTGAAAATAAAACAACAGATGCTATTGAAGAATAAGTTGAACGTAAGTTTAACATTATTCACCAAGTTCAAAATCTCGTTCAGTTGAATGTTTTGGTTCCAGATGTCCTGTGTATCAGAACGTCCCTGATGTTTGCACCATGGTTCCCGACCAAAGTGACCCCACTTGTTGCCAAATGCCGAAATGTAACTTTCAGCCAGTCACCAACATAACTTCTGGACAAGGACAGGTGGTCTCCACTCTTGCCCCAGGGGTGTACCAAGGATCTGGAACAGGAGTCAACATCGGTATCATTATATTCCTAATTCATTGTTAATCAAAGCAATTCTTCACTGGTCATTGTATATAGGTGGCTATGACAGATATAATACGATAACAAATTTATAGTGATGATTAATGACTGATTTTTTGTTTTACTATTTATACCTGTGTTACAATTATAATACGTATTGATTTCTTTTGTAGGCTATTGTATGTACAAAGGAAAACAATACCAGCAGGGACAGACATGGGATGATGGCTGTGATTTCCACTGTGAATGCAAAGACCAGAGCACAGGACGATATGTCTGTTCAGATATGTAAGTACTTACACTAATCAAGAGAGCACATTAAGCTAATTTGTAAAACACATTTACTTTTTAATTTCTTTGAAATAAGGGAAATAAAATAAAATGTCAGGTAGATCATAAGGCCATTAATGCAGGTGTTAATGTGATGCTTACGTTTCAGGTGTCCACGCTATAGCAGCTTACCTGCTCAGTGCAAGCTGATCTCCGACTTCAGAAATCCCTGCTGCAAGGTGCCAGACTGCGGATTTCAAGGAAACCTAGGATCCATTACAGGACAAATCACTTTGGCTCCCTCTTTGCCAGGACAACCGACCCCCTCTCCCAACCCTCTCAATCCCAACCCAACACCAGGCATTGGTGTTCCTGTTTTGAGTTAGTTGGAATTCAGTCTTATTCTTATGTTGCATGTGCATATAAATGTGTGCAAAGTACTACAGTATAGATTGTTTTTAAAAGAAAGGAAAATATGGCTTAACTCAATCTATTAGTACTAGATTAGCATCAGTCACAGCTTTATAGTCCTATATTAACATCAGTCACAGCTTTTTAGTACTAGATTAACATCAGTCACAGCTTTTTAGTGTTGGAGTAGCATCAATCACAGAGGTTTAGGTCACCTAAATCACTCATGTGATGTATATAGCTATTTGTTCCTGTCTGTCATTAACTTTTAAACACCTTTGACTATTTCTCCTAATCTACAGCCAGCCAATTTTCTAGTATATTTCTAACTACATGATTGAGTAGTTTTACACTCGCTCTATGATAGTAGTTACATGTTTTATCATGAGTTAAGACAAGAAAATCTTGGCTGTTTCAGACTACTGTTTGTACAAAGGCGTGAAATACTACCAGGGGCAGTCATGGGACGACGGATGTGACAAAAAATGTCTTTGTGACAGGGCCTCCGAGGGACTGTACACCTGCAATGACAGGTAATTAAACTGATATAAAAATTATTACATCAGGAAAATGGAAAATCTTGAATTTTCAGACTAGAGGCATATTGAGTTGAACTGTATAATGGGCCATCATTGTGAAGTCAATTTAGATATGTAATGTGATTACAGCAGGCCTTAATATCCAGCCAATAATGCATTATAAATATCAGTAGCCTTCCATCGTTGCCAGCCACGCTTACCGAGTCCTGGAGTGCCTACAGAGACAATAGGCGTGGTTTGCAACGATGGTAGCCCTCAAACAAGTTTCCTTTTTGAAGAGGTTTGCTGTTTTATATTTAGATGTCCGAAGTACACGCAGGCTCTCCCTAAGGGTTGCCGTATGGTAACCTCTACCACGGACGCGTGCTGCCAGGAACCCCGATGTGACATTCCATCCCTACTTTCTAACATCACAGGAACTTTATCCCCAGGCATGATTCCCACTTTTGCTCCACCTGGTGTCATTTCAGGAAATGCTAACACCCCGACTCCAATGCCACAAGCTCCAGGACAGACCACATTAGCTCCTAAACCCCTCAGTAAGAAATTGTTTTCTCCGGGACTAGAAATAATTGTTTTTATTCAAGGGTTACGTGGGCTATCGGCTGAAATTTTTATTGGCCATATTGAGAGCTTTTACTGTCCCTTTGGACAAGTGGATGGCCAAATTCCATGATTGAATAGTGATAAAACACTTTCAGGATTAATGTCCAATCATATGATTAGTTTATTCAAACTAGCATCACCAGCAGGTTTAAAAAATGTTGTAATCTTACTTATAATTCTGAGAGATGCTTTGATGTAATTTCTGTGGATACAGAGATATGCTTTGATGTAATTTCTGTGGATACAGAGATATGCTTTGATGTAATTTCTGTGGATACAGAGATATGCTTTGATGTAATTCTGTTGATATAGAGAGATGCTTTGATGTAATTTCTTTTGATACAGAGAGATGCTTTGATCAGTGCTTTCTGTTTTGTTTTGTTTTTAGACTTCTGTGTGTACAAAGGCCTTCAGTATGCCACAGGAGCAAAATGGGATGATGGCTGCGACTACACATGTGTGTGCACAGATGGGAAGACTGGACATTACGAGTGCACAGAAAAGTGAGTATTCCAGGATTTTTGATTTAAAATGCAATCAGATGTTCAAATTAGAAAACCTAAGTTATGTTTAGTTATAGTCATTTGGTTGAAATTTGATAATCTTACTTGCAGGAAATTTTTCTGTTATATACATAGTATATATAGTGTGAATTATGTAACCTTAATTGTGTAGAAGATGAATTTCATTTCCTTACTGATTGTCCATTCTATGTTGAAGAGAGAAATATGTTTTTTAATGGTATATACAAGCTCAACAAAAATTTCATCTATTTAATAAATAAGGACAAATTTACTTGGTTGATGATTAATGAAGACAAACCAGTAATTGTCAAATTGAGTGAATATTTAGTGCAAACTTTCAGAAAAAGAAGTGATGCTTTAAAACTGCAAAAACCATTATAGTTTATTATTCATATGTTGGTATAATACTGATACTGTCCATTTACTTGTGTATATACATGGTTAGCAATTCATATATGTATGTACTTGTTTCCCCAACATGCTGCATCCACATGCAGTTTTCAGTCTATGTAACCTGTAGTTAATGTTGTAAACTTTCTTTCTCTTTTGAATTTCCTTCTTTATAAACTGTCTTACTGTTATTCCCTCTGGGCCCAATATTGGAATAAACTTATCTTATCTTATCATAGTATTTTGGGTATGTATACATAGTATTTTGGGTATGCATAATATATTGGCAAAAATATTGGAAAACAAATTTTTTAAATTTGTTCACTGTAACCATGTTTTACTGTATACAAGAAAATGTCACATTACAACAAACCCAGTTAAAATGAGTTCATGCTTACAGCGAAGTGATTTTCATTCCCTGTAGTTTAAGAATAGGTTAATATGAAATTATTGAAATAATGAATTACATTTATAAGGAATCAATATTGTTTGTCCTCAACCATGCCACTGATATATGCTTCTCCAGTGTCTGAAAATTATATATATATATATATATATATATATGTGTGTGTGTGTGTGTTTTGATTGGACAAAAGTAAAGTTAAACGAGAATTTACACATCAATAAATCCAAATCCCAAAATGCTTTGTATTCATACACGCCTGAAAACAAATAACATAGTGCGGAGAAACTATTCAAATTTTCAAAACTGATAATACAGAGAACAATTTTAAATTGTAAGAATCAATTTTTTTAAAAAGAATTTATCGATGTCTAAACTTCGGACATTTTACTCACAAACATTACATAAGTGTGCTTTGCACTTTTATTCATTTCTTGAGTAAAATGTTCAGAGATTACACATTGATAAATTCTTCATAAAGAATGTTTAATCCTATGATATATTCAAACAAAATGATATTTATGAAGTGAATGCTGGTGGTCACTTGCATATCGAAAAAAAACACCCACATTTTCAATGCCAAAACAGCTGTAAGTACATATACATTTACCCATACATATCTATATGACTGAAGATTCTGCATGGATTGACCATCATGTAAAAACAAACATTGTAACATCTTCATATGAAAGTGAAAGTAGATTAGTAAATGATAATAACAGTAATGATAAAACAAAATAAAAATACTTGATCAGAGTAACCGATTTTTTTCATAAACACATGTTTTTTTCTTGCACAGATGTCCAAAATACGGCCAGTTACCCCGTGAGTGTTACCTCACTAAGGACCCAGCCAACCCTTGTTGCCAGAAACCAGAGTGTCGCTTCAATCCAGGTGTTGGTGAATTCACTAATGCCCCAACCACCAAGGCTCCACTCCCAGGGTCTACCAATGCTCCTACTCCTCAACCCTCAGGACAGCCAAATCCCAACCCATTCCCAACTCCAGCCCTGCCTAAAGGTTTGTACTACAGTGAATGAGATTGTCCATGTTTGTATTCATGAGCTGAGGGTGAAATTAAGGGAGAAATCCTTTGCAAACAATTTCACACAAAGCTCTTCATGAAAGCAAAGAGTTTCGCATTTTTCTTCTAACATGTACATGTGTTACAGAAATGTAAACTAGAATAAATGAGGACACAGATTTTTTAAATTGTATCATGTACACAAAGTCACATAAAAAAAATGCTACATATATTTTTGAAAAGGCATGTATTAGTTAATGGAGGAATCTCTAGTACATTGATATGATAAATATGTTTTTTCCAGCCTTGGATTCATGTTAAAATTTTCCATATGATGAGCATTTTGTACAGTATCAATGCATGCTCAATACTATTTGCTTTGATAATTATGAATGACACTTGTGAAAGGTGTGTTTTACTGTTATAGCTGTGTGCGTCTACAAGGGAAAGAGTTACACCCAAGGCCAGCAGTGGTATGATGGCTGTGACTACACATGTACATGTGAAAATGCTATGCAGGGCATTTACAGATGCAGTAGAAGGTGATAAACCACTTTAATGTTTAGTATTGATATCCTCAGTAATAGCAAATCAGTAATGCACTGTCGAGTGATCTAATTCATCTGATAGTGTTTTTACACTAGATCTTAAGAATTAAAAGTTCTCCTATACAAAAATTTAAATTCAAGGAAGATTGGAACACAAACAAAAGTGTGGGATAGGATACTTGAGGATTGTGTTTTATATTCACAGATGCACTGAATACCCCAAATTGACCCAGGGCTGTAGCCTTGTTGCAGACTCTAAGGATCCACTCTGCTGTAAGGTACCCCAGTGCCAGATTCCACCCAAGTACAGTAACCAGACAGGCTTCATCGACATCCCCACCCCTCCACCGGGAGTTATCACTGGGGGCTCCGTCACAAAGGTGATTAAAGACGTTCAACAAAAATAGACTGGATATGTGGTAGCTTATACATTTTGTGCTACATATACCAGTGTGTGTTGTACTTTGAAAAATTATTGGATGGGGCTGACTTACACTGACTGGGGGCCTCCGTAGCTGAGTGGTTAGAGCATCGTGCTCAAAATCACACGACCTCTCACCTCTGCTCGGCGCAGGTTCAAATCCTGCTTGTGCCCATAAGTGAGAAAGTTTCCCTCTTTACTTTCGGAAGGTCAGTGATCTCTTCCCAGGTTCATTGTATCTGGGATCTCTCTTCCACCAATAAAATCTGGGCACCACCATATAACTGAAAAATTGTTGAGTGTGGCAAAAAACAGTAAAACAACAACAACAATACACTTACTGTAATTGGGGGCTGACTTGCACTGACTGGACCGTGCTGACTTACACTGACTGTGATTGGACCATGCTGACTTACACTGTGATTGGACCATGCTGACTTACACTGACTGTGATTGGGCCATGCTGACTTACACTGACTGTGATTGGATGGGACTGACTTACACTGACTGTGATTAGACCATGCTGACTTACACTGACTGATTGGACGGGACTGACTGTGATTGGACCATGCTGACTTACACTGACTGTGATTGGACCTGGTTGACTATATCCTGCAGTTCTGATTATTTTAATTTTCTGATGCAGGCCCCTACTCCTCAGCCAACCCTGGCTCCTGGACTTAATCCCTCTCCTGGGTCACCAACTCCTGGATCCACACCAGCACCTGTCCGTAAGTTGACAACTAGGGCTCAGTTAGACCATTGTTCTACTGTATGTACATATTCATGTGTGTAGTGTTAACTGGTAGATGAATATCAACTAGAAGAGCATTTAGTTGATATAACTGGGCTCTGACATTCTAAGTTTCTCTTTTTAATCTGAAATACAGTGATTGCTGCGATCTTATTTATGAAAAACTTTCGTTCCAGTCAGATTTACCGTATATGAAATTGTTCAATAATTTACAGTGGAATTATGTACAATGTAGAATTAGTTTAGACGACTAAATATGTTGTATTTTTACCTTTAGCTGTCTGTGTCTACATAGAATTAGTTTAGACGACTAAATCTGTTGTATTTTTACCTTTAGCTGTCTGTATCTACAAGGGAAGCCAGTACACCCAGGGTCAGAGATGGCAGGATGGTTGTGACTTCAACTGTGAATGCACAAACGCCCAGACTGGATACTATAGATGTACTGAGATGTATGTTACAAACTTTTGTGCAGGATTAAAAATATAGCCCCCACTACAAGTCTAGTGGATGTTGTATATACTGACCATACAATATTTTATCAAAGAATTCTCAATAGTAATGAAGGTTTTGAACACCTATCTAATCAACATCTTTTATGCTGACAGAAAATGACTCACTGAAATGTTAACAATTATTTGATACTGAAATTTTCAGCTGTCCTAAATACAATGGACTTCCTAAGCAATGCCAGCTGATCACAGATGTTAACAAACCCTGTTGTAAGAAGCCGTACTGTAACTTCCAGGGAGTGAATATCCAGGTCACTGTTACTCCAGCTCCCAACATGGGAACCACACTGTCCCCTAATCCCCTTAATCCCACTGGTCCTACATTGTTCCCAACTCCCACTCCTCCAGGTATGTGTGTTTGTTGTCATTTTTCAGTAGTCTAAAACTTGGTGGTCATTTTTATAATGTTACCTTACTATTCCATCTTTTATCTATGACATTCATGATCAAAATCCAGAATACTTTCACACCTAAAATTTGATATTTTACAGAGGTGTGTGTGTATAATGGAGTTCAATTCAAACAAGGAGAAACTTGGCAAGATGGGTGTTCCTTGAACTGTGTATGTGAAAATGGAAAGACTGGTTTCTACAGATGTAATGAAAGGTAAATTTAGAAGAATCTACAAGCACATGTATACTTAATCCTGTCACATAGACTTTGATGAGTAGATGTTGGGGGCAACTGTTCTTAAAAGCAAGATTTATGACATCCACAATTCTAACAGATTCAGTCCACCAAATTTACCTCAATAGACTTAATAGGCTACATATTCATTGATTACAGTTATTCATCAATTTACCATGACTTGATTCATCACAATTTTCATTATATATAGATAACCAATTATAACACCAAATTTGCCATCTGCCACAGGATTTTGAATGTCTTGTTATACCCCAAAGATGTGTAATCAGTGAACCTCTAAATTAGTCATCACCGCCTTAGATCACCAGTGTCATGCCAGTAATTCAAAAGACTTGAACTAATGAGATAATTACTTTATAGGGAGAAGTGTTGTTGTTCTTTTTTAAGAAATCTAAAAATTTCAGTTATACATCTGTGATATATAGGAAAGGAGAAAATTTTACATTGTAAGACGTATAATGTATTCACAGATGTGCCCGATACGATCAAGTTCCTACTGGATGCACCATGACAACAGACCCCAGTGATAGCTGTTGCAGAATCCCTGTCTGTACTCCACAGCCAGGAACCACAAAAGCACCACTTCCTGGTCAGAACCCCACGCTGAATCCCAACCCCACTCCACCCCAGGTTCCAGTGGTCACAGGATCCATCATCGGAGTCGGTCAGTGAGCGATTAATACGCACATATTTGTTGTTCATGTCTGAGAATGTCAGATAGGAGATCTCTAGGGGCATGCATGCTTGTATTTAACTGGAGTGTTGAAAGGGAAATTACAAGGCGCTGCATGGGATACGGAGATATATAAAAGACATACGGATGTTGTACAAAATTCTTGCTCGTAGAAAAACAAGATTTTATGTAGATCATAAATGAGTGTTTGTATAATTTTGATTTTTAACAGGTCTTTGATTCTTCCCCAGGGTTGTAGATAAAACATTAAAACTTTTCTGATAAGCAACCCCCCCCCCCTTTATAGCTCCCCAACTCAAATGTAATGTACTTGACAGGTGTAACCCCTACCCCTAGACCGGGCCAGACCCCTGTACCCAACCCAGTCCCCGTCTGTGTGTACAAAGGTGTGCAGTACACCCAGGGACAGAAGTGGGATGATGGATGCCAATACAAGTGTGAATGTATAGAAGCCAACGCTGGAAAGTACAAGTGCACCAAGAGGTGAATATTATAGTACTGAATACTGGGGAAAATTTTGCTCTTGTTTGTAAATCAAAACTATGTATTTTCTGTCAAATATGTCAGTAAACAAGTCTGGTTTTATATTTGATATCTATGTTGTTAAGACCCTACTTTAGATTACAGAACGGTATTATTAGTTTCCGTTCATCTGTCCATTGGTCTTTATTTGTTCTCACCATGCTTTCGTTTAGAAAACTGAAATTGGTATATATTTGCTATTGTGTGTTTACAAATCAAGTTACATCATGCAGTTGACAGATTTTTATGAGAAGTATGGGATTTTGTGCTAAATTTAGTTTTTGAGACTTTATTTAATTAGTCCAAAATTCTTCAACTTCAAGAAGTGAAGTGTTATATTGGGTTATCTAATTTTAAAGTTGTTATAGATATTATAATAACTTAGGAAATTGAAATTTAATTTTGGGTTATCTAATAAGTCGATACAAACGAGTTTCATGTTTGTTAAGGTTGACTTATTCTAACAAAGTTTGTAAGAATTTTTTTCATGGTTGACTGACCTACCTTTTTGATTCTCTATTTAGTTATCAGTATTTTCTTATTATGGGAGTTCCACATAATTTTAATCAAGTTTTAGTTTTGTCATGCCCCATAGACTGGAGACTGGTGGGGCATATGTGTTGCTATGCAATACATGCTTAACACTTGCTTTGACAGTTTTTTCTTGTGTATGCAGCTGCACTTGTGTCTCTCAAAACATTTTTTGTGAAAAAATTGTATTATCAAGGCATTGCTTTTGAATGTTTGATTTTTTTCAACCTCTTATAAAACTGTTTACTGTAACAATGATGTATGAACTTAGTACTACATACTTATATTGTAGATGTGGAGAGTTCCCAAGTTTACCCTCTACCTATGTTTACTGTAACAATGATATATGAACTTAGTACTACATACTTATATTGTAGATGTGGAGAGTTCCCAAGTTTACCCTCTACCTATGTTTACTGTAACAATGACGTATGAACTTAGTGCTACATACTTACATTGTAGATGTGGAGAGTTCCCAAGTTTACCCTCTACCTATGTTTACTGTAACAATGATGCATGAACTTTAGTACTACATACTTACATTGTAGATGTGGAGAGTTCCCAAGTTTACCCTCTACCTGCTCCCTGGTCAACGATCCAAAGGACCAATGCTGTCGAGTTCCCTTTTGCCAGCCCACTCCAGTGTCGACCCCTGCACCAAACCCATTAAACACCCCGAACCCAAATCCACAGCCGGGGACAACCTTAGCACCAGGAATAAATCCCACACTGAACCCCAATCCAAACCCAAATCCGAACCCAAACCCGAACCCGAACCCCACTGGACCAACGCCAGCACCTAAGCCAAAGAGTAAGTGAGATAGAAGTAGTGGTACCTAATTTTGATTTTTTACTACATATTGATAGACAACAAAATTCTGAATGTAAATGGTATGTTTCTTATTGCTAGAGATGGATTTATAATAGTGTATTTATGTTACCATGACTACACATATAGACCCAGTATTATATAATGTGGCACTGTATAGTTTGAGTAAACCTGTATAACAATATACATTGTATAATCTGACTGTATAATGGATTGAGGTGAAACATCACAGTGGCTGTCAAATAGTATGCTCTGAATTTGATGGTACATGTATATTTGCCTATTATGAGAAGAAATATTGTATTATTTTTTCCATGTGATTGCAGACATCTGTGTGATGAATGGCCGATCATACACCCAGGGACAGCAGTGGTATGATGGCTGTGACCGAATCTGTAGATGTGAGGATGGAAGCACTGGATTCTACAGATGTCAAGACAGGTCTGTAAATTCCTTTATCTTCACTGAATATTATGGTCACATTCATTTTCTTCTTATGCAATTTATGCTTCAAAATTCTTGCATAGATTTCAGTTTGTAGACAAGACTTAAAATTGAACCTTTTTAATGGGAAATGTGATTTAGACTGAAAAATAGTTAAAGTAAATGAGATGTTGTCACTCTGTACAAATCATTCCAGTGTTATCAAAAAAATATTCTAATGTGTTTTAGTGGTGCAAATTTTACCATTGAATCTCATTGTTATAATTGTACACTTGCTTGTATAACTTTCAGATGCCGCAAATATGATTCTGTTCCTCAAAACTGCATCCTTGTGGCAGATCCCAAAGATCCTCAGTGTTGTAAAGTTCCTTCCTGTATCCCAGGACCCAACGGGTTCCCCACCCCCTCACCAGGACCCGATGGATCCACCGTAGCTCCTCAACTCATCACCAATGTCCCAGTGGGTGTTGTCACCGGATATGCCCGACCAACGCCTACAGCCACTCCTGCTCCAGTGCCAGTGGGTGGAACAACTGCCAAGCCCTTGCCAACACCCGCACCCAAAGGTAAAGTTTGGCTTGGACTAATGTCAAAATTAACTGAAATACAGTTGAGTCATAAAAACTCAAAAGTCCACTGGACCAATTTTCAAAAATCTTCTTTACAACTGCTCATCTGCAAGAAAAACTAAAATGCATAGTGATGTAGAGCAGGAAGACCTACCAAAATTGTAAATTTCTTGATCCCCAGGGTAGAGGTTCTGACTCCTAGGTGGGGCCAAACTTTGCATATACATGTAGTGTAAAACACTTAAATAACATCTTCTTTAGTGCTGTTGATACTAAATTGAAACTAAATGGACGTTTAGAAAGAGCAGGTAGTCCTTTACCAATATTGTTGATTTCATGATCCCAAGGGTAGAGATTTTGGTACCAGTGTGGGGCCAAAATGGTCAGTGATCAGTGACAGTTTAGAGGTCTGAAATGCAAACAGGTAAATAAGGGGGATTTTGTTTTTTACATTTCTTTCAGAGGTCTGTGTGTACAAGGGAGTTCAATATGTCCAAGGACAGAGATGGCAAGATGGATGTACTTATAACTGTATCTGTGAGAATGGAGTGACTGGCAAATACAAATGTACTGACAGGTAAGTACTACTGTTCATTGTTTTGTTTCACTGAGAGACTGCATCAAAGAAAAGAGAACTAATTATATCATCAATTACTCATGCTGTTCTGAAAAATAATATGTGACATACTGAAAAGAAAATTTTATTTACACGAACCCTACCCATATTTTCATCAAGTTGCTTTGACATGAAAATGATTTTAGTGAATAACTTATCTAAACACCGTGGCGAACAAACAAAATATTCAAATTTCATTTTTGCTGGATCTGAGAGAGCAAGAGAGCATAGATATAAATGATAGAAGTGGTCCATGTTACAGTGCTGCATGATGGAATTTGAAGTGTTTTTTATAGTGAACTGAAACCCACTTTTAGCTATGCACTGGAAATGTCCACAGGAGTAGAAAGCATCTGGCAAGGTCCTTTTTTTCTATAAGAAAGTGATTGGGGTTCATGTTTGAGGTTTACCTATATGTGTATATAGGCTTGTTCTTGAATGTTGTTGCAATTGGAGTTTACAGAATGTTTTTGCAAATGCACAGTGAAGAAATGATAGATATTTGGTAGTTTAGATATTGTCTGGCTGCATTTAAATACAAACTTTATTTTGTACTGGCTAACAGATGTGCAGCATACCCAGCACTGCCGCCTTACTGCAGCCTTGTTCAGGATCCAAACGACTATTGCTGTCAACAGCCCCTCTGTAACTACCAGACCCAAGCTCCCTCTATTCCTCCACCACAGACTCCCAGTCCTGCCCCAGGGCACCCCACAGTCGCTCCAAATCCGAACTCCACTCCCGCACCCAACCCACTAGGTAAGTGGACATGATCGAGATGGTGAAACAGTATTAGTGAGTGGACATGATCTGGATGTTAAGATAGTATCAATACGGTACGGTTCTGTTCATTGTTTTGGTTTTATACAGTCTACAATAACTGGCTATGAGTGTTGAAATAGTATTAATATGGTATGGTTCTGTTCATTGTTTTGGTTTTATACAGTCTACAATAACTGGCTATGAGTGTTGAAATAGTATTAATACGGTACGGTTCTGTTCATTGTTTTGGTTTTATACAGTCTACAATAACTGGCTATGAGTGTTGAAATAGTATTAATATGGTATGGTTCTGTTCATTGTTTTGGTTTTATACAGTCTACAATAACTGGCTATGAGTGTTGAAATAGTATTAATACGGTACGGTTCTGTTCATTGTTTTGGTTTTATACAGTCTACAATAACTGGCTATGAGTGTTGAAATAGTATTAATATGGTATGGTTCTGTTCCTTGTTTTGGTTTTATACAGTCTACAATAACTGGCTATGAGTGTTGAAATAGTATTAATACGGTACGGTTCTGTTCATTGTTTTGGTTTTATACAGTCTACAATAACTGGCTATGAGTGTGAAATAGTATTAATACGGTACGGTTCTGTTCATTGTTTTGGTTTTATACAGTCTACAATAACTGGCTATGAGTGTTGAAATAGTATTAATATGGTACGGTTCTGTTCATTGTTTTGGTTTTATACAGTTTACAATAACTGGCTATGAGTGTTGAAATAGTATTAATATGGTACGGTTCTGGCCTGGATTTATCGAAATAAACTTAAGTTTAAACTTGGACTTCAGTCTTAAGTTTTTACTCAAATTTTGAATGCTCATTAAAAAAAAACCCTCAAACTTAAGCTAGAGATTTTTAAAAAGAAATTTAAGCCTGTTCATTATTTGGTGTTGTCAATACAGTGTACACTACCTTGCCATGAGTGAGTTATTTCATTTTTCACCATTTTTCTTTGAAAAATGTCTTTTTTGAAAAATCTTATTGCAATGTTATTTGTAGCTCATTTTTTATAAGTTTTGATGAGGTCATTTGTACATTGAGCATTAACTGCAGTATCTGCATGTATATGTATAATACATGTTATACAGAATATAAAAATCTATGTATAATATATGTACATGCAGATACTGCAGTTCAAATGCCTAATGTACAAATGACCTCATCAAAACTTATTAGAATTTAATACCAGTGTTTTTAAAAAGCTGTATCAAATTCACAAATTATCCATTATCTGTGATGAATGTAGTTTTGATACACCATGTACTCATTACCATGTTAAAGCATTGGCATCTTAAAATGGTTTGTTAGCCCCAAAGACTTTGAATCTGTATCCAAGTTCAGGAATATACATGTATGCCAATGTCTCTTCAGCTGTCTGTCTGTACAAGGGTGTGTCCTACAAACAGGGAGACACTTGGAATGAGGGGTGTGTGCAGAGATGTCGCTGTGACGATGCCAGTAAGAATATCTACACTTGCTTTGACAGGTAAACTTTGAATTTATTTTTTGATCCATTGTTAGACTGCTGTTAGTCCTTGCTCTGTCTGAGTTGTATACGCTTATCCATTGACTGTTAATGAGATGGCTGTTAATGAGATAACTCTTAATGAGATAGCTGTTAATGAGATAACTCTTAATGAGATAGATGTCAATGAGATAACTCTTAATGAGATAGATGTTAATGAGATAACTCTTAATGAGATGGCTGTTAATGAGATAACTCTTAATGAGATAGCTGTTAATGAAATAACTCTTAATAAGGTAGATGTCAATGAGATAACTCTTAATGAGATAGCTATTAATGAAATAACTCTTAATGAGATAGCTGTTAATGAAATAACTCTTAATAAGATAGATGTCAATGAGATAACTCTTAATGAGATAGCTATTAATGAAATAACTCTTAATGAAATAGCTCTTTTATCAAATCTGACAGAAACTGCTTTTGCTGTATACTGATTTGAGGAAAAAGAAAGAACCAAATTTCAATATTAAGAAACATGTAATTAATGAACAAAAACCAACTATTCATTGAATATTTAGATATGTCATTAAAATCATAAATGATAATACCTGCTATTGACAGATGACATTGTTGTGGAACTCTTTTCTGTTGGAGGAATCACCAACCAATCAAATTACAGGAAATCAAAATTGTCATCAAAATTATACAAGCAATTTTTGAGGGGTAGATAGCACATTTTATACCCAGGGGTATAGGTTAACCTAGGAAACATTTTAACAGAAGTATGATAATCATTGTTATCTGTTTTACCATGCCAAAAATATTGCACTATAAAATCTTTAAACTCTTATCTATACTTTTGTTGCAGAGCAAGTTCATAAAATTTGTTTACAGTGTGTAAAAGATTTTGTTTGGGTAACATTTGATCTGATTTTTCCTTCTAGATGTCCATCTTACAAGTTGAACCCAGGATGTGTAATGACCACAGATCCCAATGACCCCTGCTGTCAGGTACCTTCCTGCACGGTGATACCCACACCAATGCCAGTCAATACACCTTCCCCCATGCCAGGAGTGAACACTGTTGCTCCAGGAACTGTCGCCACCCCCGTTCCATCAGCTTACCCATCACCCATCCCCACTGGACAAGTGGGTACCATTGTGGGCAAACCTCAGACTCCCCCACTCAGAGGTTAGTACAGAATGGTTTTCTAAATCTTGCTTGCTGTATTGCTAAGATAAAGAAAGAGCATACATTGTAGGTCACTTAGATACTGACAAATACATGTATATGGATAAATAAACTGAGTCTGCTAATTTTCAAGTTTGCATTTTACTATGAACAATGAACAACTTAAAATGATCATAGAAGTTGGGCATAATACATATCTTTTTTTTAAATCAATCTGTTGCATGGACTTTGAGATATGAACATATTCAATGGGTAATAAAAATGTATTTCAACAGCACTCTGTGACTACAAGGGAATGAAGTATGCCACAGGACAAAAATGGCAAGATGGTTGTCAGTACAATTGTGAGTGCATTGATGGCACCACTGGACAGTATCGATGTACCGAAAAGTATGTATAAATAGTTGATATACCTTTAAAAGTCTTTCTCAAACACAGCAAGGGGGATAACTCTCAAGCATTCCTAAGCGGTGTAAATTCTTGTATGTTGAAATCTCTAGGATGGAGTAAGATGTAGGTCTTTTCACACAAGAGATACAGCCTTTTGTTTAGATGTAATTACACCTTGATAACTGTACAACAACTCCATAAGAAATGGTTCTACAATTTCTGTAGAGATTTTTCCAATTCTTGATTAAGGTAGCTCACTACACTAAAGCTTATACTCTGTGTGACACCACGTCACAAGATGGCGATTTAAATGTTTTGTGAAATTGTAGCTCAGTGGTTAAAGCATTGGGGTGGTGAACTGCAGATCTCGAGTTCAAATCCCCTAGAGTCTTTTATTCATATGTGTTGAAATAATTTTTTTTGAAAATCATGTTTTTATCCAAATTTGTATAGTTTTTGCCTTTTTGGCGTACATACTTATAGTATGTCATCATATCTTTTATAATTAAATCAATTTGTACTGATTTGAGAATCTATTTCTGAGTGTAGTGAGCCACCTTAATATATTTTATATTTATTTTCTATAAAGGTGTCCAAGGTATGCGCAGATCCCAAGTTACTGCTATCTGGTACAAGATCCAAAGGATCCTTGCTGCAAGGTCCCTAACTGTAATGTTGTTGCTCCCACACCAAGACCTATTGGAACCCCTACCCCGGGTCCAAGCAGGACACCACTCCCAGGCTCCACCTTCCCACCAACTCTGAGCCCCCCTGTCACTCCAGGACCCATACCCACACCACAACCACAGCCCAAGAGTGAGTTTTGATTGCAAGAGAACATTTTTTTATCATTTAATTTAAAAGAGAAGTTTTTATTTACTATTTATAAATCTGAACACTTTTTATGTGGGATGGTTTTTGCTCTTTATGTAATGCTTTTTGTTTGAAGAACAGGACCCAGTTGCACAAAGGTTAGTTATACAGTGATAACTAGTGCACAAAGGTTAGTTATATAGTGATAACTAGTGCACAAAGGTTAGTTATATAGTGATAACTAGTGCACAAAGGTTAGTTATATAGTGATAACTAGTGCACAAAGGTTAGTTATATAGTGATAACTAGTGCACAATGGTTACTTATATAGTGATAACTAGAGGTTTACTGTCAGTTAAAGTTAACTAACTTTTGTGCAACACAACTGTGGGGTCCAGATGTATACATTTAACAGTTTAGTTGTGTATGAATATTATCTGCTTGAGTATGAAAACCTACTGTTTTCCTTTTTAAATGTTACACAGATGCCTGCATCATGAATGGGAAATCCTACACACAAGGACAACAGTGGGATGATGGATGTAAACAGATATGTGTCTGTGATGATGGAACAACAGGACACTACACCTGTAGATCAAGGTAATTCACTACACCTGTAGATCAAGGTAATTCTACAACTTAGACACTACACCTGTAGATCAAGGTGATTCTACAACTTATGAATTTGACTATTAAGGGATTATTCTATTTTTCTATCAATAATCTCAGTTTTTGAATTCAAAAAATATTTTCTATGTTGTTTTAGATGTGCTCAGTATCCTAACATTGCACCAACTTGTATCATGGTCCCTGATCCCAATGATCCCAAATGTTGCCAGATCCCACAATGTGATCAGACCAATCCTAACCAGCCGTCCGGAGTAACTGGCAGTATCACCGGCACCAACCCCACACCAAACCCCACACCATATGTTACTCCAAACCCTAATCCCAATCCTAATCCTAATCCTAATCCCAACTCCAGTCCCACACCACAACCATACCCCTACCCAACACCTTATCCAGGAGGCACCTATCCTCCATTCATGATTCCTTCACCTAATCCCAATGTTACACCTGTCCCAGGACTGTTGACCACACAGCCACCGGCCACCCAACCCACTCCTCAGCCTAGTAAGTAATCGGAATCAAAATCAACTGTGTTGTCATCCTCTCATATCTGAGAAAAAAGAATCAAATATATATATAATCAGATTCATCCTGTTTGACTTATGTGGACATAGTATCCAATTTGTGTATGTTTAAACCTACACTTGTGTGTGTAACTTAGCTGATACAATTTCTTAAAATTAATGCAGTTTTAACTTGTTGCCAGTAATTGATAATATGAAACTTGTTGGCATAACAAGTAATTGAACAGAATTATCTTAACTAGGATGGATTCAGAAAGAATGGTAAATTCCATATTTTGCAAATTAAGAGAAAAGTTTTATAACACTATAGAATAAATAGATTGTATATCATTCTAGCTAATGCTTTTGTATGAAAGGGACAAAATGGGTCATTTAGTGTCCTGTACAGTTGTACTACAAAGAACTATATATACTTAGTCTAGATAATAAATGTACATGATCTATGTGTGAAATGAAATGAGATTTTTTCCTTCTTTAAATCGACTTTCCTCCCATCAGTCACACTCCCAATGAAATCAGTTTAAGACTAGATTTTTATATTCTGTTTGCTAGAGGTGTGTGTATACAAAGGTAAAACCTACACCCAGGGACAGAAATGGAGAGATGGATGTGACTACAATTGTGAGTGCCAGGATGGAATGACAGGCCGATACGTGTGTACAGAAATGTAAGTTAAAGAAGTATCACAGTTGGCTACAGAAAATTATTCTCAAAGTATCGCAGTCAGCTACAGAAAATTATTCTCAAAGTATCGCAGTCAGCTACAGAAAATTATTCTCAAAGTATCGCAGTCGGCTACAGAAAATTATTCTCAAAGTATTGCAGTCGGCTACAGAAAATTATTCTCAAAGTTTTGCAGTCAGCAACAGAAATTATTCTCAAAGTATCGCAGTCAGCTACAGAAAATTATTCTTAAAGTATCGCAATCGGCTAAAGAAATTATTCTCAAAGTATCGCAGTCGGCTACAGAAATTATTCTCAAAGTATTGCAGTCAGCAACAGAAAATTATTCTCAAAGTATCACAGTCGGCTACAGAAAATTATTCTCATAGAATCACAGTCGGCTACAGAAAATTATTCTCATAGAATCACAGTCGGCTACAGAAAATTATTCTCATAGAATCACAGTCGGCTACAGAAAATTATTCTCATGTACTGTAGGACACGCTTTATAGTAAACGAACATAATTAGTTATATAAGTTCCTATGTTTTATAACTACAGTGAATGAAAATCGCTTCACTGTAAACATGAATTCATTATAAGCGTGTTTGCTGTAACTGTGTTGTACTGTATTAAAGCAATTACGTGCAGCACTATGGCATAAGAAAAATGATTAAAAGCTACTTACATGAAAATTCAGTTTTTTTTATCTGATAGCAGAATCCAGAGTTAAAGCTGGGTTTATTGAATGTTCCCTTTCTTACAGTGATGACACTGTTAATCCTTTTTAACACAAAATATCATTTTCATTTTGTGGTTCTTAGAAAAAAGACTGTTAAAATTTGGGTTATTCTATCAGCTGTCCAAGGTACCCCAACTTGCCAGTGGGCTGTGTAATGTTGAATGACCCAGCCAACCCCTGCTGTAAGAAGCCAGACTGCACTAATCCGACTCCAGTACCAGCACTGACACCAAGCCCCCGCCCAGGAGTCAACCCCACACCAGGCCCTGTGAACACGCCCACTCCTAGTATGTGACCTCACTTAGTTATCATCAAAAAGATTGATTAATGGATTAACTTGATGCCCATGTTGCCTTCAGCACATGGAAATGTGTAAGGATTCAGTATCTGTGTTAAAACATTCGGTGGTTTATAATGCTGCAGATTCAGTATGTGTTAAGACATTCAATGGTTTATAATGCTGCAGATTTAGTATCTGTGTTAAGACATTCGGTGGTTTATAATGCTGCAGCAGATTCAGTATTTGTGTTAAGACATTCGGTGGTTTATAATGCTGCAGCAGATTCAGTATTTGTGTTAAGACATTCGGTGGTTTATAATGCTGCAGCAGATTCAGTATTTGTGTTAAAACATTCGGTGGTTTATAATGCTGCAGATTTAGTATCTGTGTTAAGACATTCGGTGGTTTATAATGCTGCAGATTCAGTATCTGTGTTAAGACATTCAATGGTTTATAATGCTGCAGCAGATTCAGTATTTGTGTTAAGACATTCAATGGTTTATAATGCTGCAGCAGATTCAGTATTTGTGTTAAGACATTCAATGGTTTATAATGCTGCAGATTCAGTATCTGTGTTAAGACATTCAATGGTTTATAATGCTGCAGCAGATTCAGTATTTGTGTTAAGACATTCGGTGGTTTATAATGCTGCAGATTCAGTATCTGTGTTAAGACATTCGGTGGTTTGTAATGCTGATGAGATTGAGATTAAAAAGGTAGATCTTATTAGATTTGAATTTTGTTTTAGCCTTCTGTGTGTACAACGGAATCCCCTACCAGGCAGGCAAGACATTCGAAGATGGCTGTGACAAGATCTGTACCTGTGAGAGCGGCATGTCTGGACAAGTTACATGTAAAGACAGGTGGGTCTCCTCTTCTCCACTCGGAGAAAATTCTCCATCTTATTCAAATTGTATCCTAAAATTCCTCCTTCTGGGCACCTGAACCCGCCTCGGGTGTATCCGGGGGTCCGTGTTTGCCCAACTCTCTATTTTGTGTTGCTTGTAGGAGTTGTGAGATTGATCACTGTTTGTTGTCTTCTCCTTTCATCAAACTCAGTAAATTCTCTGTCTTATTAAAATCGAATCGGGTAACATAGTTAAATACCAATGCCATATCAGCATTTTTCACACCAGTTTTAAAAGCTGTATTCTTGTATATTGGAAATTTTTCAACGTTGAATTCTTCCATGCTTGAAAAATTACATACATATATGTAACTATTGATTTTTGTAACTATTATAGCTTTGTTTTTCAACCTTTTCACATAATGCTTCGAATTTATTGTGTAACACTGCATGCACATCATAAAGTTGACATCATACAAAGTTCTGAAACTGCTTGATTAAATGACAAAAACATCCTGTTACTGATCAGTCTTTTCCTTATGAAGATGTTTGACAATTTCTGTGAGGGAAACTGCCTGAATAAGGTAGTAATTCTTTTGTATGAAAAGCACTGATGTGATAAACATGATGTCATTCACACAAAATAACACACAATTCACAGGATTATTTCCTCTGCATAATATTGCATGCATTGAAAATTTGAAAGCTATGCTTTTCTGATATTTGGTGTTGTTATGGATAATTGATTTTATTGGCTTCGGAATGGAACATGACAAATAAATGCAGCCTCATACTTTGTTTGTTGGTATCAAATGGAACGTGACAAATAAATGCAGCCCCATTCTTTGTTTAGATGCCCAACTTTCCCTCCTCTGAAGAGTGGTTGTCGAATGGTAACAGACCCCAATGACAAATGCTGCCAGACACCCACCTGTGTGAACTCCACCACCCTTGTCCCTTTCAGTCCAGGGGGTACCATCAATGGACAGAATGTCCCTCCCTCTCCTGGATCGCCATCTGGTGGTAACAGAAGTAAGAAGTCCTTATAGAAAATATTCTATCTGCAAAATTTTTAAAACTATTATACTGAAAGAGAAAAAATAAAGTTGTATACAATATTGTTTGATTAAGTAATTTAATTGGGTTTTCTGAATTTTTTTTTATCTAATACCAAAGACCATCCAAACAAAGTGTAATTTGCTCGAGTCATTTAGTACAGAATATACATTATTTCATTTTTCCTTGTTTGAAACTGGAGGAATGTTATTTGATAACTTGTAGATGTGTGTGTGTACAATGGAAAGATCTACAGCCAGGGTCAGCAATGGGATGATGGATGTACCTACCATTGTGTGTGTCTGGATGCTAGCACGGGCCACTACCAATGTACAGAAAAGTAAGTCAAATGGTGTGAAATCAACTGTTAGAAAAGGAAACAAGAAACTCTGGTACATCCAAAGAAGTTATGTGGAAATGTTAATTTTATACAGAGAAACCTTTTAAAATTCACAAATCATCAGTTGGGTTTCAGTGTGAAGTAGATTTAAAACAACATTAGAGTAAATAGTGCTCATTCTTCAACAGATGCAACAGGGTGCCACAGTTGCCTCCATACTGCACAATGGTGAACGATCCAAATGACCAATGCTGCCAGATGCCTTACTGTCAGAATCCTAATCCAACACCCAACCCCACTCCCTCACCAAATGGCTCTCCCACACTGGTAAGGACCACAAATCTCTAAATTTAAAAACAAAGTAAATGCATCAAGTTACATGATTTCCTACAGTAGGTGAAATTCTGTGATTTGTTTGAATTATTTACAAAGTTCAATTGATAACAGACCAAGACAAAAAAAAAGTGAAGCCTATATAGATTGTACATGCTTCGTAATTTGATTATGTCTATCTTTTTGTTTTGCAAATGTATTTTAAGTTGTTTTTTTTCGTAGGCACCAAACCCAGGACCCAACGTGAACACACCTGCTCCTAAACCTAGAGGTTCTATTGCATTTTTGCAGAAAATTTTGCATAACATACGTGTACTAGGATAAAATTTATTCCAAAATATTCGCCAGTGGCAAAAAGTGTTTAAATGGTGTACAATAATCTAGAAAGCTGTCGGTGAAACGAGTTCTGTAAAATACGACATCGCAGTTATCAGGAAGTTGAATTGTGTGTAAGATTCTGCTGTGTGTTTTAGATGTGTGTGTGTATAAGAACAGCCAGTACTACAGACAGGACCAGCAGTGGTATGATGGGTGTAATGCTGTATGTAGATGTGAAAACGCTGCCACCGGCTACTACAGATGCCAGGAGAGGTCGGCTAGATCTTACAAATCTATGTTTAGTTCTCGTTTTTGGCTGCTTCTAGAGAGCAGTCACTTTCGAGACATGCCATGAATGCATGGTTACCTTTTTCCTCTTTTTTTGTGGAACAAATTTCCCAAAGAACTTAGTTTTATTGATAATAAGGGACAAGTAAATTTGATGTTTCAGATGTGCAAGATATACCAGCGTACCAGCTGAGTGTACTCTGGTTCCTGACCCCAAGGACCCATCCTGCTGTCAAGTGCCTAAATGCCCAGTCAAGCCCACAGCAGGCCCAGTGCCCACACCCGGCTTTGTTCCCACCCCTGTCACCGCTAAGCCTGGAGAACTGACTGGTCTTGCCCCAGTGCCAACAAATCAGCCCACACCTAGCCCACAGCCTGGAGGTACACCAGGACCAACTCTTGCCCCACCACTTCCTAAATCAGGTAAGTTTACTTCAGATGTTGTGCATATGGAAGAATTTCTAAAGCCCATATTAGGTTGGAAAGTGTAAGGGAAGGCAGGGTTCTCAAAACGGGTCAAAAGGACAAAAAAACTTATTTCATCGTACAAATATCAAATTTACCATACAAATAACAAATTCATTGTACAAATAACAAATTTATCGTACAAATAACAGAATAATTTATCATACATGTACAAATAACAAATTTAATGTACAATTAACAAATTTATTTTACAAATAACAAATTTATCGTACAAATAACAAATTTATTGTACAAATAACAAATTTATCATTATATATTTCGTGGATGTTAAACAGTTGATTGAAAGGTGTTTAAATATCAGTATTAAAAAGAGCTTAAATATTGTTCAATCTTTTATATGTCATGCAAGTTTTTCTGTTTTCTAATTTCTAAAACAATATTTGAATTGGATGTCATATTTGTCCTCAGTTTGTTCATTGTCCGATTCACTCCCCATTTCTATATCTAGGTACCATCAGTATAATAACCTTTTGTGACATCTAACTTGTTGAGTACCAGAAAATCACTGATGAGTCTTTTATATCCCATAAGTCATGATGCTCCGACGTTTCTAATGCACGGTCCCAACCTTTTCTATTTAATATCATGTAGTGCCACCAGAGATTAGTCTGGCTGCTGTTTTATCTGATTTTGTCAAAAGTGTGGCATTTTGGTGAAATACAGACTTTTCATGATGAACATCTAGAGCTTAAATCTGTAAAATGATAATTAATTTTCAGGTAAAATTTTAATACATGAGAATTAGAGTCAGAGATTCGGACACCGATAAGATCCCAATTTGATCGTAGTTCAATCTGACTAAAATACAGACCTATATTATTATATATATATAATACAGGTCTGTACTTTAGTCAGACTGAGTGTAGTTTGACTACTTTTGTGTAGTAGTAATTTGTTTTGATATTTATGTGATGTTTTAGGATGTTACTACAAGGGTGTGCCCTATCAGAAGGGACAGACCTGGTCTGATGGCTGTCAATATGACTGTGTTTGTCTGGATGATATGACAGGCCAGTACAAGTGCACTGAAAAGTAAGATTTCATTTCAATTCTAAAGCTGTTCACTTTTGAGACATATGTAGTGAAACTTTCAATTCTAAAGCTGTTCACTTTTGAGACAGATTAAGTGAAATGGTAAATATGATACTCTACATTTTCATCTTAAATGCTTTAGGTATTATTTTTTTATATATTTAATGATTACCGTACATACTCGCCCACAATACAGTTCAATTATTTTTTTAGGGTATCTTGAAGGAATTTAATATTTTTACCCACATACATGTACATGTTAGATTAAGATTCATTGGAAATGACTGTCCATTTTACATCAATATTCTATCACACTTTACCTATATATTTATATTATTATCTAATGATGTTAATCTATGTCTTTCTTTATTCATATTGAGACATACACTCCATATGACTTTTCAAAATTTATTGTTTTTACTTCTACTTGATAAGAGTTATAATTCCTTCCCATACAGTTTAAGAACATTTATTTTGATCCTATCAATTTGGAACACACTTTTAAATGCATTAAGAATTCCCTTTACAGTAGTATGTGCAAATAAATCAGACATGAAATTTTAAACCAAGAAGCCAACTTACAAGGAAGTGTATACAGTGTATACAGTAGACAAATCTTATTTTTAGATGCACCAAGTATCCTAACCTGGATAGTCACTGTGTGTTAATTCAGGACACACAAAATCCATGCTGCCAGAAACCATATTGTGACTTTGTCAACCCCACTCCATTCCCCAATGGTATTCCCACCCCACAGCCCATCATGACGCCATCACCAATGCCAGGCAACCCCTCAGTGGCTCCCAACACGGTACCCACTCCAGTACCCAACCCCACTAGAGCTCCACCCCCGGGATACTGTGTGTATAAGGGTGTGTTCTACACCCAGGGACAGACCTGGAACGATGGCTGTGACAAGACCTGCCAGTGTGATGATGTCACTACCGGATACATTTCCTGTCATCCCAGGTAGGTACACATCCGAATGGAGCTCTGTTCAAGTACTGTTGAAAAATTGAGCTCCAAGAGAAATTTGATGCTTTAAGTATGGATCTTGAACTAATTTGGAAGTATCAAACGCTGAGTATTTTCATTATCCATTATTCATTTTCATTCCATTAAGACATGGGATCTTCTTAGGTCTGAATGAAGATTGTATACTTAAAAGTTCCAAGTAATAGAAGCATATATTGCATGTATATTTTTTATGTCATTCACTTCTAATATTGATAGGAAGTGTTAAGAATTTATGAGCAGGTAATTAGAAACAAATTACTGTTTATTTATGAGAGTGAGTTTAGATTGATATTAATTGGATTTATGAAAATGTAACGTTTTTCTTTTTACACTCAGATGCCGAACTTACCCCAGCATTTCAGCTGGATGTGTATTGAAGACGGATCCTAAAGACAGTTGTTGTGTAGCTCCAGACTGTAACAAACCCAACATCCTGAACCCAACTCCTCAACCAAACCCCACTCCAGGACCTGGCGGTGTCACTTTGAACCCTCAGTTGAACCCCTCCACGAGTGGAGTCATGATCTACCCCTCACCAGTACCCACTGGTAGCTTCATTGGAAGTGGCATCAGCCCGGGAACCAGTGGCACTGGATACCCAGGATCAGTCATCAATGGAAACACCAGTTAGTTTTATTTACCATGTTCAGTGTGGAGAGAGGGACTGGAATGATTAGTATAATATGAACAAAACCTACATGTACGACTGTATGGTTGGAGATTATAGAAAAGATTTCATAGCATTTGTAAAAAAGAAAGAAGCAATTAAGGACGGAATTCTATTAAATTCTAATTTTGTTAACAATTTGATTTCGGACTCTTTCAACAGAGGCCTGTATGTACAGTTTATTATTTGATTTTCGACTCTTTATTATTTGATTTCCGACTCTTTTGACAGAGGCCTGTATGTACAGTTTATTATTTGATTTTCGACTCTTTATTATTTGATTTGTGACTCTTTTGACAGAGGCCTGTATCTACAAGGGTGTGGCTTATAACCAGGGAGACAAATGGGAGGATAACTGTCAGTACAAGTGTGAGTGTATTGATGCCAATCGAGGACAGTACAGGTGTACTGACAGGTATGTGGTGGATGCTTTCCTTCCTAGTAAATAGGACCCTTGCACATGTACCTTGTCCTGAAAGTTGCAGCATTTTCAATTAATGTGGACTTTTTTTTTTTACATAGTTCTCTTTGCATATCAGTTGTCTTCTTGCTGTACAGTGTGAGGGGTAATACTTAATGTACATGTAACAGCTGTACAGTGTGAGGGGTAATACTTAATGTACATGTAACAGCTGTACAGTGTGAGGGGTAATACTTAATGTACATGTAACAGCTGTACAGTGTGAGGGGTAATACTTAATGTACATGTAACAGCTGTACAGTGTGAGGGGTAATACTTAATGTACATGTAACAGCTGTACAGTGTGAGGGGTAATACTTAATGTACATGTAACAGCTGTACAGTTTGAGGGGTAATACCTTAGTGTACAAGTAACAGCTGTACAGTGTGAGGGGTAATACTTAATGTACATGTAACAGCTGTACAGTGTGAGGAGTAATACTTAATGTACATGTAACAGCTGTACAGTGTGAGGGGTAATACTTAATGTACATGTAACAGCTGTACAGTGTGAGGGGTAATACTTAATGTACATGTAACAGCTGTACAGTGTGAGGGGTAATACTTAATGTACAAGTAACAGCTGTACAGTGTGAGGGGTAATACCTTAGTGTACAAGTAACAGCTGTACAGTGTGAGGGGTAATACCTTGTGTAGTGAGGGGTAATACCTTGTGTACATGTAACAGCTGTACAGTGTGAGGGGTAATACTTAATGTACAAGTAACAGCTATACAGTGTGAGGGGTAATACCTTAGTGTACAAGTAACAGCTGTACAGTGTGAGGGGTAATACCTTAGTGTACATGTAACACTTATAGTGCTGACCTTTATTTTCTTGACAGGTGCTATACTTACCCTCCACTTCCAGCTCAGTGCTCCTACGAACGTGATCCTAATGATGCCTGTTGTCAGATTGCCAAGTGTACACCATACATACCCACATATGGCCCCACAGTCACCCCATCATTCACTGTCAGCCCCACCCCCGGGCCGGTCACACCCATTGTTATCAACCCCAATACTAACTCACCAAACACTGGCTCACAGACTACAAGACCCATCATCATCAACCCTAACACCAACTCACCTAACACAGGAACTAAAACCACGCCATTTGTTATCAATCCCGTCACTTACACTCCTAGTGGCGGCTCCAACACCACACCCAAACCTGCAAGTGAGTCCATTTTCTGATGATGAAATAAAGACAAGTAGTTTGATCCTTATTGTTTATTAATAGTGTGGATTATAGAGTATCCATTCAGCATATATTTTGCTTCTAATTGCTAGAAATATTATGTACAGTTGAACTATGGTATCTTGAACACTGATATCTTGAATATCATGGATATGTCGAAGTGATTCGAAATTCCCAACCACTTAATCTTTAAGTAGTTTACCCTTGATGGTCCCATCGAGTTGGAGATCACGAGGTTTGACTGTACATGTAAATTGATCTGTTCAAATGATTGGAGAAAACACAGTGGAATAAACTTGCATGGTCTAGATGGGAATTAGGCAAATGTCACTTGGATCCAGAATACCTCATCAGAGTGATATGTCGATGTTTTGTAGACATGTGTCTGTACAGTATATCTCATCAGAGTGATATGTCAATGTTTTGTAGACGTGTGTCTGTACAGTATATCTCATCAGAGTGATATGTCAATGTTTTGTAGACGTGTGTCTGTACAGTATATCTCATCAGAGTGATATGTCAATGTTTTGTAGACATGTGTCTGTACAGTATATCTCATCAGAGTGATATGTCAATGTTTTGTAGACGTGTGTCTGTACAGTATATCTCATCAGAGTTATATGTCAATGTTTTGTAGACATGTGTCTGTACAAAGGAGGTCTTCACCCACAAGGCTCCAACTGGCAAGACGGCTGCGATTCCACTTGTTATTGTGTTGATGCATTGTCTAACAGCTACAGATGTCAGGCCAGGTTTGTGCTACACAAATAAAGGGTCAACACTTACAAACCAATATCATTATGGGGATTCATCATTTCATAGTCATCCCACAAGCAGTAAACTGTAAAGGAATTTTTTTTAATTTTGACTTATATAAAAATTGTGGTGAAAGCAGAATATTTTGGACCATTATTTGTCCTTGGCAATGAGATCGCGTGATTGTCTTTTGTTTGTTGTAAATACAGATGTACAACCTACTCCTCCATCCCGACCTACTGCCACCTGATCCCAGATCCCGCAGACCAGTGCTGTGAGAAGGTGGAATGTACGGCTCCTAACGGTCAGGTTCTGACTCCTCAGATCCCAAGTGGACCCACACTCTCCCCCACTCTGGCCCCTAACATTCAGCATGTGATCCCTGTGGGAACTCACCAGGTTTTCACTGGATCTGGACAGCCCAATTTCCCTGTCACTGGATCCACTGGCACATCCGGAAGCAGGAGTAAGAGAGATCCACACTGCACATTTTTATACTCCTGGAAAAATCCTTAAGATTTTAGTTGTTTATGGGTTTATTTGCTTTGAAATGATAAAATGGTTTTGTATTTACTGTCGGATGAAGTGGATATAGTTTATGTTCCTTCAATAACTAACGAGATTTAATATTTTATTGTCAGATGAAGTGGATGTAGTATACGTTTCTTCAATAACTAACGAGATTTAATATTTTACTGTCGGATGAAGTGGATATAGTATACGTTTCTTCAATAACTAACGAGATTTATTATTTTACTAGGTGGATGTATTTACAAGAGCAATATATACCACCAAGGACAGTCATGGGATGATGGCTGTAAATATGTCTGTAACTGTCAGAATGAAGCCACTGGTCTCTACAAATGTACATCCAAGTAAGACTAATGATGGTATTTCTGATTTTGATCTGCATATACAGTGCTCCCACGATATATTGCTGCACTGGATATTACAGTAGTCCTCATGGATTGGTTTTTTTTCCCCAACAGGTGCCCAACCTACCCACCTCTGCCAAGCTACTGTAGTTTTGTTAATGTCCCTGGACAGTGTTGCCCCACTCTCAGCTGTAACAGTCCAGACTTTGGGAAATACAACCCTGCCCCTCAGCTCTACCCCACCCCAGCTCCATCTATCAAACCCTCAGTGGTACCCCATGTCATCAACCCTGGATACAATCCTGGAACCAGTGGTAGTAGCCAGGTGGCACCTGGAACAGTAGCCACCGGATTCACAGGAAACAGGAACGGTAAGTACACCCCCTAGTCGGTATGATACCAGGATTCATCGTAATGTCATAATCCCTTGTAGTTCTGAAATCCCTGCAATCCCTTGTAGTTCTGAAATCCCTTATATTTGTTGGATCCCTTATATTTGTGGAATCCCTTATATTTGTGGAATCCCTTGTATTTCTAAATTCCCTGTAGCCCAGTAATACCTTGTAACATCAAGATCCCTTGTAGTTCTGTAATCCCTTGTAGTTTCAAGACACCCTGTAGCTCTGTAATCCCGTGCAACATAAAAATTTCTTGATAGTGTCAGATACCTTTGCAGTGTATCAAAATATTGACAAAGTGAAGTATACAACCTAACTGGCGGCAAATAATTCTTGTTCTGCGGTTTTCTCTTCAGGCTTGTGTATTTACAAGAACAAACTGTACAACCAGGGAGATAAGTGGGACGATGGTTGTGATTATTCCTGCGAATGTAAAGATGCCAACAGTGGATACTACGAATGTACACCAAAGTGAGCACTTCTTTTATTGAACACCTTCAAATTTCACAGCGAGAAAAGAATTTCTTTACATTATCAATTAGAACTAAAGATATCATGATTTAGCTGTAAATACGTGTAAATCTACTATTATTATAAAGTGAATGAGTCAAAATTTAAGTGCCAACTTTTGATTAATAGATGTCCCACATACAAGCTCCCCACAAACTGTTACCTAGTGAGAGCTGGTGGAGAATGCTGTCCACAGCCCATGTGTAGAAACACTGATGGTTCCACTGTCAATCCCCTGACCACCCCTGGGTCTCAATACCCTGTATACGGAACTTACCCAGGAGGATTCACCGGATTCAGACCCGGATACAGTGTACCGGATTCCGGCACCAGCTTTACAAATCGCTCTAGTGAGTTGCATAGTAACCTTCAAGTTTTACAGCTTTACAAATCACTCTAGTGAGTTGCATAGTAACCCTCAAGTTTTACAGCTTTACAAATCGCTCTAGTGAGTTGCATAGTAACCCTCAAGTTTTACAGCTTTACAAATCGCCCTAATGAGTAGCTTAGTAACCCTCAAGTTTTACAGCATTACAAATCGCTCTAGTGAATCGTTTAGTATAAACCATCAAGTTTTACAGCTTTACAAATTGCTCTAGTGAGTAGCTTAGTAACCCTCAAGTTTTACAGCTTTACAAATCGCCCTAGTGAGTAGCTTAGTAACCCTCAAGTTTTACAGCATTACAAATCGCTCTAGTGAGTTGTTTAGTAACCCTCAAGTTTTACAGTTTTACAAATCGCTCTAGTGAATCGCTTAGTATAAACCCTCAAGTTTTACAGCATTACAAATTGCTCTAGTGAGTTGTTTAATAACCCTCAAGTTATAACTAATACTCAGGTGACCAATAAGGCCTGTTGGCCTCTTGTTGATAAAGGTATCTTTTATTATATACTTTATCACTTTTACAAATCGCTCTAGTGAGTTGCTTCTATATATACTTTGCTGTTTAAGAACAATGTGAATTAAAAATTCTGCTTTAAACAAAACTTTTAATAGTATATTTAACTTATGTAAACAAAAACATGGCAGAGCCTTGTTAACATATCAAAGAATTGTGAGCTCTGTATCTCACATGTACCTTGAAAACTGATATTGAAATTTTTGCTGACCATTAGAAATACCTTACTTAAGCATTCTAAACATTTAAAATGGAAAAATAAGATTTAAAAATTTTCAGCTCAAATCGTGTCCATGCCTTTTTAAGAACAATGTGGATTCAAGAGAGTTTCAAATGAAGTTTTACTTTGGAATTGTATTGTGAAATTCATGGATATATTATGTAGATTCAAGCCTTTGGCTCAATGTGGCCTTTATAAGGAATTCAAAGTTCAAATTTCTTTTCTAAATACAACTTACTGAAGTGAGGATTGTGGCACATTAGCATCTTGTATCATGGGTGTTAAATGCAACATAGAATACTTTGTCACAAAATTGTTTTAACTATTTTTGCAGTTGCCATATTTATAAATGCATTAAGCCAGTACCGCACGATTTAAAATAAAGATATATATAGAGAGAGAGCAAATGGATAGGGTCATTTTATTTCCAAGTAAACAGTATGATTCAAAGTCTATCAAATTTCATATGTATGTATTGAGCAGGCAGGTACAAAGTTAAGTAAAGTAAATTAACGTAATTTGTATTTGCCAGATGTGTGTATCTACAAGGGTTCAGTGTAAATTTATGTAATTTGTATTGCCAGATGTGTGTATCTACAAGGGATCAGTGTACAGACAGGGAAACAAATGGGAGGACGGCTGCGATTTCACGTGTACCTGTGTGGACGAGACCAGAGGAGCGTATCAATGCCAAGCCAGGTAACTCCTCAGGTTTATCACCATCATCATCAAATCAGTTCCAGAATATTTCTCTTATTGTAACTGTAAAAGTGGTTATTTACGTGTGGGGAAAATTTACACTAATTACGCGGTCACGTGTTAAGCGCGTACATTTCCCCCACATGTATAGTTATAAATATTAGTAGGGTTTTTGAAATTTTAACAGAATATCGACGTAAATTTAATATCATTTTCTGAAATCTTTAAAACAATTTCATAGCTTTATAGTCCCTTTTAACATATGAAGTAAATTTCATCAGCAATAAAGAGTGTAAAATCTATATGTAACAGGGATCATGTTTCAATATGTGATTCCTGAAATAAATGATCCTCTCTCTCTTAAGGTGTAAGACCTACACTGCTCTCCCAGCAGCCTGCAAGTTGTATGATGTGCCTGGGGAATGCTGTTCAGAGGTGCGATGTCAGAACGTAGATACCTCTCCCACGCCCCCCGTCATTGGTGGGCCCACTGCCAGACCTTACCTTGACCCACTCTGTCATGACACCATTGATAACTGTAAAAACTACCAGAAGGATGTGGCCTGCCGTGGTGCGTACGAGCCCTGGGCGAGAAGTCACTGTAACCTAACCTGCGGTTTCTGCAGTAAGTGATCTTAAATGTATATACAGCTTCGCTTTCTTGTAGTTGGGAATTTTTGTTCTTTTGTTCAGTAAAATTTTTTCCCCGGACTCTCCCTCTCTAAAGAGTGAAATAATTGTTTCAGTGTTTCGGATTCAAAATGTAGTACACCTTATGAATTTTCAGTCATTAGTTTCAAATAAAAAACAACCACATTGAGAAGTGTTGTTAGCTCAGCTTGATGTGTCTGGGAGAGATTCTGCCAGCTACACTGTATTCAATTTCATTTCTAATGCATTTTTAGCCCCAGCTGTGACAGTACAACCAGTGTGTGTGGACAGAATAAACAATTGTGCATTGTATGGTAAATCTGTCTGCCAGGGAACGTACAAGCCATGGGCCACAGATAACTGTCCCAAATACTGTAACTTGTGTTTAAGTGAGTTAAAGCTCCATTTACAGTCAATGATCAATATATCATCCTGTTTATAGTTCTGATGGTCAACAATTTGACCATTTTTTTCGTGGTATGGTGTATACTGTATTTGTTTTTCTGTAAATACAAATATAAAAATGCAAAGTACTTAGTATTTACAATAAATTAATTTGTGAAAAAAATTACCGTCATTGAAAGAGCCTCTCTAACAAGGGTTATGTTTGAATTGATAGATGGAGGAGGAGCTGTGACAGCTCCCGCCCCCACACCAAGCAATCAGTGTCAAGACAAAATCAACAACTGTAATGCTTATGGAAAGAGCAGCTGTACTGGACAGTTTCAACCTTGGGCCCTTGACAACTGTCGACTCTATTGTGGATTCTGCAGTAAGTGGAAAATGATAAGACTGTCACACTCTGTCAAACAGGAAACAAATGAAGATAACAGTGATAAATCTCATAATTCCCATAAAGAATGCAAAATTAAGTGTAGGGCTAACAAGGACCTCTGGAAACACTGGAGGTGGGATCAGGTATCTAGAAGTATAAGCAATTCCCATGTCGAAAGGTCACACCCGGCATGAGCCTTTTATCTTGATAAGGTAAAACGGAGTTATCTATAGTCAAAATCAATATGTAAAGAACAGCTAGCCTAATAATTGGTATGATATACATCAGACAACATTTGACCAAACGACATGCTGTATTTGCAAATGGGGGGTGGGGTGGCAATAGAAGAGTATGACAAAGTGTATATATATTGAGCTAAGCTGAATGAGAAAGTCAGATTTTCATGTCAGGTGAAGGGTTAGTATTGTCACTACATTTGGTCACATTAAACCACAGCTAGAGCACATTGTCTTGCTCAAACTAACAATACATTAATTCTAATAAAATATAAATATTCCATGTAGTGGTCTAAATGTTAATTGACAAAACGTGAGAGATCTGTAAAAACACGCAAGCTGGTCCATCTGAATCTTTTCAAATGTTTCATTATAAGAATTGAACCTATGCTGTAATTTCTGTTGAGATACACATTAAAATGTTGAATTTTTACATTTCAGATACCACCTCTGGATCAGTGATCAACTACCAGGTTCTGCCTCCCAGTGGTTTGTACTAATATAATAAAAGTGTGACTATTGCTTGAATACCCTTATATCAGTGCTTGTGAGTTTCTTATGAATGAAACACAGATTTATATGCATCATTAAATGAATAGTGCGATTATTTTGTGAATTGGTTTCTTTACAGGATACATGACTCTAATGAAGGGAGTGGCTGGCGTGCCTGGGGACATGTACCAGATCTGGACCAGCCCAGCCACAATGAATACCAACAACCCACAAGCCATGTATCTGACCAATCAGTTCAAAGGACATTACAAAACGGACCTTTCACAGTGGAACAGAATGTGTCTGGACCGGGTATTTTAAATTTTTCTAGTATCTGTTACATTGAGATCAGATATTGCAGTACAGTGAATCACCATTTACACATTCTAGTGAATACTTAATTCATATTCTTGTAAATTAGCAAAATTGGTGTGGAACAAATATGTAATTTAATAATTAATGTAGGAGGAGCATTTAGTGCTACTCTGAATACATGAGATATGTTGCACCTACAGTTAGTGAGGAAAATAATCAAAACTGACATACGTGCCATGTCTTCCAATTTGCACGTAATTTGTAAAACGTGAATGAAATACGCCCTACGCGCTTCCAAAGATATTTTCCGGATTTCTGATTCATCTGTTACTGGTTCCGATTTTATACTTACAATCATGTATGGGGTTGTAATTGTGTTGAAGTTGTTCGGTAATGTCAAACGCACAGAGGATTAAACGTTTTTAGTTCGTAAATAAGCATGGACGATGACTGACGACCAGTTCGATAGCGGTCAGAAGAATAAAAAACAATATGACCAGCGTTTTAGGAATGAATATAAAACATATCCGGGCAATAATCAATCCAAAAAAGGAAGCAGATTTGCTTATTGCGAAAAAAGTACGTGTAATTTTTCGATATTACACAGAGGACAACACGATATCGTTAGACAAACCCCAGGCCAAATAAAATCCTCCTCTTTTACAATTCAAAAACCTGGCATGTATGAAATGATAAAAAGCAAGTTCTTCTTAAAGATATACAGGTACTAGGAGGAAATATAAAATACCATTGAAAATACCATTACTAAAAATGAAAAGTCATATATGAATGTTGCATGTAGTTTAAGTTAACATGGAAAGATTTCACCCCTAGAAAACAATTGTCAACCGAGGCATTTTTCAAGGGGTGAAAATTTTCAATGTAACCCTCAACTACATGCAATATTTGTTTTATTATACTGAATGTTATATAAACATCAAAGCAGAAAACTTGCGTCTTGTGACATTTGATCAGTCACAGTCACGCGATATTTTGTGTATCAATGCATGTATTCGCGTTTATTACAAACGCTCAAACAACGTCTAATAATCTATCAGGAACTGTACATGCATAAAGTTGTTGCATGTGATAATTTTGTAATATCACCCGTTGTCAAGTACTGTTAACTGTTGTCAAGTACTGTTACCCGTTGCTAGATACTATCACCTTGGAGCGTGTACGTTCTATTCTCCGAGGGAAACAGAGTTTTTTCAATTGTCTATTGGCCAGTCAGATTCTACTATTTTACATGAAATTATAATAAATGCAAATAATATCCTGCATATGGTATGGAAAACCAACAAAATAACATATATTTAGCATTTCATGTGTTTATTTACTCCATGTAATGAGTTGTACTGGTTATGTTTTTGACCAGTCAGTCAGCACAACTCCTCTGAAACCGCTCAGGGCTATTCCAGCAAAAAATGTATGGGGGGAGGGATGGCAGCCGATATTTTTTTGGATGGGTGGGGGTGATTTGGGAAAATATATTTGTATGGGTGGTTGTTTTCCAGGTTAAATAAAAAACATGGGTGCCTGTGGATTATGATAAAAATGAAAACGTATCACGTTACGTTTCTTTTATTACAAAAGAAGGAGAATAGCGGAGCCATCCTACATTAACTTAAGTACGGAAAAAAGATTGATAAATGGGCAGATAACTCAATGTTTCCGTAAACCTTTCCCCTCCAAGGCGTTGCCCAACCTATTGTACCTGTCCTAAACGACCACCTGTCTAATGCAACCAACGATCAGGAGTTTTACAACCTTTTCGTGTAATTTCACCTTTATGAAACGACTGTAGATTTTTTTCGATTACAACGCGATTCCTACTTTCGATTTCAGTGGAGCATGACTATTCTGGAAATTATCACCCCTAACACTTTCGTTTTAAAATGCACAGGTACTAGTTCGGTGGTGATCTGCTTTAACCGGCACTCTGAATCAATTATTATACCCAAGCTATCAATTGGTTAACGTGTAATTAACATGCAGCGTTGTGTGAGGTAATTACCAAAACCCGAGTTGTTGTTTATTTAACAAAATCAAGGATCAGGGAATCAAGACCGTTGTTTCCGAAGGTGTGAATTTCGACAGACTTTGAGATGTACGGGGTAATTCGGATATGAAATCTCCCACCTGGTATACTATTACGTTTAACAGAATGGAAAATTTGCCTGATTGCGATATAAATCGGGTAAATATTATGCTTGGGACTGAAATTTTAAATGGAATATTCGCGAGTTTCCTGTACAAGAGATTGTAGACTAAGGAAAAAGGAAATTGTTACAATCGAAAAAAATGTACAGTCGTTTCAGAAAGGTGAAATTACACGAAAAGGTTGTAAAACTCAAAAGGAAAAAAGTCACAATCTATATGCATACACTTTGTAATTTAGGGAAATATCTATGTCGTGCACTTAAGTTGTGAGAAAACATAACTCGTTGAAAAGTTCTCTGTTGCTTGAATTTGTACACCACTATACAATGCCTTTTTATGTATACATATTGTAACTGATGTAATAAGACACTTGTCTTTTAAAAGCAATAAAGAGAGTAACAATATATGTGAATTTAAATTTAAAGTGGTATAATTTATTCATATTTTATTTAGTTTTACATCATTAAAAAAAACCAACTTCTTGTTATTTCAACAATTAACAAGCACCCAGATCACGACATGAGTAAAAAGGACATGCACATCTAGTCCAGAAATGATATGACAATATCCCACATCATTAGTCTAGTGAAACTGTTCATTTATAATAAGCAAACAGAGCTTAGGTTTCTAAACTCGCATGTTTCCAGAGTATACAAAATTAATTGCATTTTTTCTTTCATTTTATATGCTGAGATCATCCTTTTTTCTCCCTTCCAAAATTGCATTGGAAACCAAAATAATTGTAATTTTTTATACAATGATGCTACCTTCATCTCCCGATGAAACAACAAAGAAAGACATTTTATTGTTTATATTTTTGGCATTTTTAAAAATATAAACTAGAATTAAGTTCTAAAATATCATGGTTGATCCATTTGTTACATTAAATGAAAGTATTGAATTGTATGGGTGGTGGTGGCAGGGGAGAATCTAATTGTATGGGTGGTGGTAGCAGAGGAAAATTTAATTGTATGGGTGGCTGTCTTAAAAATAAAGTGCCTTCCCTCCCCCCATATTTTTTGTTGTTGCTGGAATAGCCCTCAACAGAATTTCATGGAACTTTTTAGTTAATATTAAGGACTTATTGGATTCTAAAGAAAGTGTTATATGTCATTGTAGATCAGAGTATCAATCTACAAAAATGGACAAGAAAAGGCCTATGTTGAGTTCAATGCGATCGGTGCCAATCAGAACAATTGGTTTGATCCTAGCAGAATTATCTCATCTAGTTATACGGACATCAACACAGCTGCCAAGGAAGTGTTCAGCATGATCGGGTGGGTAAAGAAAGAGCAAAAATGTTTTGTAGGGGTGTTTTACATGATGGGGTGGGTAAAGAAAGAGCAAAAATGTTTTGATGGGGTATCCTGCATATGATGGGGTGGGTAAAAAAAGAGCAAAAATGTTTTGAAGGGGTGTTCTGCATATGATGGGGTGGGTAAAGAAAGAGCAAAAATGTTTTGATGGGGTGTCCTGCATATGATGGAATGGGTTTAAAAGAATAAGCAGAAATGTTCTACACTGTTGATAGGGTGGGTAAAGAGAGAGCGGAAATGTTTTATACTGGTGATAGGGTGGGTAAAGAGAGAGCAGAAATGTTTTATACTACAGGGTGGGTAAAGAAAGAGCAGAAATGTTTTATACTGGTGATAGAGTGGGTAAAGAAAGAGCAGAAATGTTTTATACTGGTGATAGGGTGGGTAAAGAAAGAGCAGAAATGTTTTATACTGGTGATAGGGTGGGTAAAGAAAGAGCAGAAATGTTTTATACTACAGGGTGGGTAAAGAAAGAGCAGAAATGTTTTATACTGGTGATAGGGTGGGTAAAGAAAGAGCAGAAATGTTTTATACTGGTGATAGGGTGGGTAAAGAAAGAGCAGAAATGTTTTATACTGGTGTGGAGAAATGTAGTATATATAACATCTTTAATAACATTTGTTATCTCTTACAAAGAATAGGGAGATACAATGCACATTGTGAGTAGTATATACTTTTAGGACCCCTTGTGTATTTGAAAAAAGTAATGACGTTTTACGATTTTAGAGTTTTCTGATAATTTACAGTGACTCCTCCACTGGTCGTGAGTTCCTGATGAGTCAGCACTCCAACTCAAACTGTGACACTTACGGCTGGATCATGATTTCCACTCAGAACAACTGTCCATTTGAGTCCAGCTCTGGTAACAAGCCGGCTTTCCTTTACGCACCAGGTCAAACCTCAGCCCACTTTGAACAAAGTAAGTACAAAAGACTGCTCTCCATTTTGTCATCAGTATTGTAGGTTATGTCATCAGTATTGTACGTTATGTCATCAGTATTGTACGTTATGTCATCAGTATTGTAGGTTATGTCATCAGTATTATATATTATGTCATCAGTATTGTACGTTATGTCATTAGTATTGTACGTTATGTCATCAGTATTGTATGTTGGACATTGGTACAATTATATTGCTGTAACTCAAGACTTTTCCTCTAAGTTGTAAATTCACACTGTCAGGTCACAATTGCAGCAAAGTAAATGATCATTAACTGTTGTTGATGATATGACCAGTAAAGCAACAAACATGTATGTGGAAAGTAGTAGAGGAATGAAGCTAATATTTATTTTTACCACTTTATACAATGTAACTTGGCTTTGGACAGATTATGTCTCATAAACTTTATAGAAAAATGTAAACTGCTCAACACCAAGTTGTATCATATAAAGCAACCAGAAATTATCTTCATTTAGAATTCTTTCATTTAATTTTTGAAATCATGAATTATGAATTTGATTTAAATGTGGAACAGTTTTGTAATACTGATCGAAATCTGTATTGTGACGTCATATCCTGCCGTCATGGAGCAGATAAAAAGCGAACTTTTTTATGCAATATAAACTGGTTTGATGAATACTAAATTGAAATTTAATTACTATTACCATGACAATGAAATAGCAGGACAGGACAGTCGGTGTACCTCACATTTTTCTTGTAGCACAAGTTGGAACGGGAGATGTGCTTGCTATTATGGGTCATCAAGGATCTTGTAGTGAGTAGATACATTTTAATTTCTTATTACATACAGTATGTTAATAATGTATATACACTGTCTGTACATATCTTGTGACATACAGTATGTTAATAATGTATATACACTATCTGTACATATCTTGTGACATTCTCATGCTTAAAGAAATTGATCTTGCATCATTTCAAACTATGTAATTACAGCCGTCTTAAACACAGTGAGACCAACCTTCCAAGTCACAGGCTGTAAGTATGAGTTTTTATATCCATTTATCATCACTTTATATCTATTTATCATCATTTTATATCTATTTATTATCATTTTATATCTATTTATCATCTTATATCTATTAATCATCATTTTATATCTATTTATCGTCATTTTATATCTATCTATCATCATTTTATATCTATTAATCATCATTTTATATCCATTTATCATAATGAACCAAAAGAAGTGTCTTTCAATTTTAAATGTCTCTCTATATGTATATATAATAATTGTCTATCTAATTTTATATAATAACTGTCTATCTATTTGTATATAAAATAACTGTCTAATTTTCTTCAGCTATGGCCTGTGTGTACAATAACAAGATATACAACCAAGGCGACAGCTGGACTGATGGCTGCAAGTACAACTGTACTTGTACTGATGCCAGAAATGGAAACTACCAGTGTGTGGAGCTGTAAGTGTTTTGCTGCTTTTAATTTAAGAAATAAATTTTATTTAAAAAAAATATATGAGGTTATGAACTGAGATGCCTTACGCTGGCATACTTCACAAAGTCCATAGTATGTTGACTTGAAGTGTTTACGCCGGCATACTCCATGAAGTGCCAAGTATGTTGACATGGAGTGTTTACACCGGCATACTCCATGAAGTGTGTATTATGTTGACGTGGAGTGTTTCAGTTCACACTCTTGCATTTTCAAAAATGAAATTTATTTTTTATATTTACAATCTACGTGTAATTTCATTTCTGTTGGATTTCCCAGATGTTAGATTTATTGAGATTCTTACACACATTGTTCACATCTGCATCGCATTCATAAGGAAATGGCTATCAGTACAACTCATAAAGACGTCAAAGGCAAAATTATTAGAAACAGGAATATACAATTATTTGTGTAGTGTTTTAGAACTGTAAATAGAGTATAATGATACTTTGATTGGCATTTTTAGAAGTGTTAGACTTAATCAAGTGTGGGAGATTTTTTTCTACTTCAGTCGTATTTCTCTGGAAAAAAGTGTTGAATGTTAGATTTAAACTTCATAGAAGAATTAATCTTTTGTTTTTCTGAGATCTTGGATCAGAATCTGGTACCAGTTCTGAATTTGCAGGAAAATCAATGTCAGAATTGCTTATATGCTAGTCCTTTGTGTTTTGTATATTATTTAGTTTGCCCAACATATTCATTTCTAATTCCTTTGTATTAATTGTATCGTGTAGGATTACTAATACCTTAGTGTTAATTGTATCATGTAGAATTACTAATCCCTTTGTGTTAATTGTATTGTGTAGGATTACTAATCCCTTTGTATTAATTGTATCTGATGTAGGATTACTAATCCCGTTGTGTTAATTGTTTTGTGTAGGATTACTAATCCCTTTGTGTTAATTATTTTGTGTAGGTGCCCTACCTATTCTCAGCTTCCTCAGGGTTGTTCTCTTGTCAAGCGCCCAGGATCCTGCTGTGCTATACCAGACTGTGGCACCCACGTCTACAACCCCAACAGCTTGAACGCAGCAGAGAGAGGTAATCAACTCGTGTCTTGTGTTTAATTCAGATAAACATTACACCTGGAGAGTTTACAGGTTACTGCATCACATAATCAGTTGGAGGTATAATTTGTGAACATGATTAAACAACATGGCAATGTAATCCTTCACGTTGTGTAATTTTTTGAAGAAGTGAAAATCCTAGTCTTCCAAATCATTTTGTTCATTATTATGTCTCCCCTCTTTCAGGGGGAGACATTGTTTTGTACTTTCTGTCCGTCTGTCTGTCACAAAATCTTGTGAACGCTTCTCCTTCTATATAGCTTATCAGATAGACTTGAAACTTTGTACATTGCTTCATTGCCATTTGTAGATGTGCATATTGGTGGGGATCCCTGTTTAAATCCGCCACTGTCATATCTGGAGCTACACTTGTGGTTAGAGATGTAATAGTGGGACAGGAGGATCCAACTATTTTCTTATAAGTTATAGTGGATCTAAGAGGGGTGGAGGATGTAAAATAGCTTGTGAACACTTCTATATGGCTTTTCCGATAGACTTGAAATTTTGTGTAATACTTCAATGCCATTTGTAGATGTGCATATTGCAGGGACAGGAGGATCCAATTATTGCAGGGACTGATTCACGATTTTCCCCCCAATTTTTTTTTCACTTTTAATGATTAAAATCTATTGTCTAATGTGTTTAAAAGATTTCACATAAAAATTAAGGTTATACTTTATCACAGAAGCTCATTTTAGAGAGTTTATTATTTGTTTTGTAAACAAAGATTGTGGTATGTTATTGTTTACGAAATTTTCAAAAGAAATGGATATCAATCTAAGTTTATTATATCTTTTACATTTCAAGTATTTTTGGGGGTGAAATGTGTTAAGATACTATATATTACAAAATTAACATCACTGGTTTGTTTGCTTACATGAAAAGACTCGAGTCTTTCTTTATCTAAAACACAGATTTAAGGCTAAAATACACTGCTTTTATTCTTGCGTCCAGAAGGTCAAAATTGTGGCTGTGAACAATAAATCAGTTAAATGTTTAATGTTTAACTTCAAAAATGAAAAATACTTTTCTTCAAAAATCGTGAACCAGTCCCTTTAAAGTAATAGTGGATTTGAGGGGTGGAGCGTGTAATATAGTTTGTGAAACTTCTCCTATGTGGCTTATCAGAGTTCATAGTGTCTATGTTCCTGCTCATGCTTTCTCCTCCATACCATGCAGTACATTAAGAGGAGGTTTCATTTGGAGCACTTCCAATTTGGGGAGCTGGGGAGACATTTGTTTTTCATAAAAACGATCTCTAGTTAAAACTGTTTGTGTCTAGTTATACCCCACTCCCCACCCCCGAAGTTTTAGGGGATATATTGGAATCGGCATGTCCGTCTGTCTGTAGACATGATTTTGTCTGTGCATGTTCTAAGAAGGTCATCCTCTAGCAATTCTTCAACCATGTACCAAATTAAGAACTGGTAATGAACAAACAAATTCTCGGAAAATCCTATTTATTGGTATAGTGTTTATATGGAGCATCATCGGAAATATTTTGATATTTGATTGATTCATTAAATTTTTTAAAGCAACATTTTCAATTAAAAAAATAATATTGTAGATAGTGGTTTACCAGTCATTGATTATAATTGAAAATCAGTTGATAACAGGCAAATTCTAAGCGCTCGATTATGAACATTTTATTTCAATTAATCGGTTTTTAGATTTTGTTTTTTCTGCGATTGTAGTTTTTGAAGAATATTCCTGTCATGACCTTATCTATTAACCTAAATATTTTCTTTATTGTAATGACGGTTCACATAAAAGCGAAGATATCCATACCCGGGGAATAAATAGATAAAACCACTTTCAAAGGCCACTGTTAACTCTCCATGTGTGTATTGTGTTTTCAATTGGTGAGAATTAATAGATCTGATTTGTTTGGTTTTTTTCAATAAAATGAATTTCTTTCCTTATTTTTCTTTGTTGAACATTAATTATATTTTGATTATGCCAGATCATCAGTTAGTTAATGACATAACTTTGATATAGAGGGATATAACTGAAGCAAACGATCGTTTTTGACCCGTAAACCCTTCTAAAAATCATATTGACCTTTATATATCTAATTAAAGAATGTTATGAGGGAAAATGAATTACAAATATACACACACAATTTTCATTTACACTCTCTCAGCAATAGAAACAACAAATATGAATATAAACATAGAAAATATTTAATTTACACTTTTTCAGTAGTTAAATGACTTTATTATAGAATTTCAAGTTATTCAATTATAATCGATAATTAGTTAGTTATTTAAACCTATCATCAATGAGGGAATTCTCACCGATTCCCATCACTAATTGTAGATGACCATTTGGTTAGACAATTTCTGGTTTGATCTGAGGAAGTCTTTTTTATCCATTATATAGTGTGCCCTATGGGAGGTATTAGTTCTGGTTATTTGAATGGCATGTATTACAATGTTTACAGACTTGCTTTGAATCATTTTAATTCTTCTGTTTGAATCATTTTAATTCTTCTGTTTGAATCATTTAAATTCTGGGATGATTTTTTTCTCTCGTCCAGGTTTGTGCTATTACAAGGGAGACGTGCACTCGCAAGGGGAGCAGTGGGATGATGGATGCCAATACAAATGTACCTGTCAGGACGCCTCTTTAGGAAGATATGTGTGTAATCCAAAGTAAGTGCTCTCTGAACATCAAAAGGATATCGACGTCGTATAATTTTCTGCATTTGAACCAAATGCACTGACCCGGAGAGTAAGATTCAAAGAGTTATGTAACAACTTGTAATTGGGATTTAAAAACACGATATTGAATTGGACCGAAAGGCGAATTCAATCTGAGAAAGAAAAAAAAGTATATATACACGTTTTCTTTGGACATATACAGAGCAATATCGTAGATGCATGCTTTTTTTATTGTGAACTGCAAAAATGTCATAAACCTATATATAGTGTAAGAGAATGAATACACAAGGAAATTGGTATCTTGAATGTGCAACTTTACGATTAACATTTCTTACAACATCCATCTTTAACAGATAATGATTGTGCTGAGTGTGTAAACCTATGTCTGCAGACTGATTATTGTTTTTCCAGATGTTTGAGCTGGCCTAGTTTGCCCTCAGTGTGCACAATGCAGGCTCCAGCTCCAGGAAAATGTTGTTCCCAGCCAAGCTGTCCATCTAATGTACACATTAACTATCCTCCTGGCTACACAATACAATAATTTTATCCTCACCCTAGAAATATTTTATTTATTTGTGCCATGTTAACAAAGACTATTTATTTGGTGCAGACACCCTACTGTATGTTAATACAAAATAAAATTATATTTTGTTGTTATGACTGGGTTGTTTTTTTTTTAATATATGAGAGCTGTTCGATATGTAATGTTTATTGTACCACAGTGCAATATTGCTTTGCACGATTTCAGGGATGATGATAGTTTTGAATAGTTCTATTCAATACCTTTCCAACGGTATAAACACGAGCCTTCAGCTCCACAAAAATGGTTGGGAAACAGGTTGAGAATATTGAAGAAATTAGAGCTTATATAAAATTTCACACAAAACTCGGGTCATTTTTACTGAATTGGGGGAAGTTTAGGGGTCTAATAAGATATCTTGTGAGACAGGTCGTAGGTGGATAAAGAAATTCTGACTGACACAGAGTCTGTCAAAATGCAGCAAAATCTGGCCGACCCGTGAATGTAACAGGCAAGGCAATGTCTCAAACGTCCGGGAAATAATTGAAAGTGATGGCAGATACACGATTCGTGATATTGCCAAAGTTGTTTGCATATCGCTATCGTGGGTGCATTTCATTTTGAAAGTACAAAAGATTTCTGCCGGATGGAGACCGCATATATTGACAGATGACCAAAAATGGGTACGAGTACAAACCGCTAAGTAATTGCTCAAAATGTTTCCCAAATTCAATCAAAGACAATTTGAAAACATTGTTACTGGTGACGAAACATGGGTTCACTATTTAGAACCAGTAAGAAAAATTGGAAACGAAATATGGCTAACTAAACACGGTAGAAGGCCTGTAGTTGCCGAAAGAACACCATAAGCACAAAGCTAGAAGGTTCTTTATTGCATATTCTTAGATGGTATAGTCATACAAATTCTAGTGTTGAAGGGCAAAAATGTTACAGGTTGGTATTACCAAGATGTTGTATTAAACAAGAGACCCATGTACCATATCGCTCACCTGAGTCACCTTGGCTCATATTTAAAGATTTTTCCTATTCGCATGTTAAACTTTGATCCCTATTGTGGCCCCAACCTACAAAAGGGGGGGGGGGGTGTATTACTTACTTAATCCACTTCGTCCCATGGGGGACATAGGGCAACCACAGTAGCTTTCCACTTTTTTCTGTCTTGGGCTATTTGGGTTTCTCCCCATGTTTTATTGATGGCCTGTAGCTCTGCATTGATCCCTCTAGGCCATGTGTTTTTCGGTCTGCCTCTCTTACGTTTGCCTTGTGGATTCCATTCTAGAGCTTGTTTAGTTATGTTGGTGTTAGGTTTTCTTAAAGTGTGTCCAATCCACTTCCATCTTCTTATTCTAATTGTTATCTCAATTGGTTCTTGTTTGGTTCTTTTCCACAGTTCTTTGTTGCTAATCGTATCTGGCCATCTCGCACCAAGGATGTTTCTTAGACAGCGGTTTAAGAAGACTTGGAGTGTCTTGATGGATGCTAATGTTTCTCTCCAAGTTTCGGACCCATAGAGAAGGACAGATTTGACATTAGAGTTGAAAAGCCTTAGTTTGGTACTAGTGCTCAAGGTGGTGCTTCTCCAGACTGGTTTTAGCATGGCAAAGGCTTGTTGAGCTTTCCTTTTCCGAGCTTTTATGTCTTCATCGGTTCCACCTGTAGTGCTGATGATACTGCCCAGGTATGTGAATTCTTCTATATTTTCTACTTCTTTGTGTCTTATTTGTAGTTTCTCTGTCTGAGCAGTGTTTATTTTCATTATCTTTGTCTTTACTGGATTGATTAGAAGGCCTGTTTGTCTTGCTGTTGATTCAAGACTGATGGTCTGTTCTTTTGCGTCTTGAAATCTATGTGATAGCATACATATATCGTCAGCAAAGTCAAGATCTTCCAGGTGGTTTTGCATTGTCCACTGTATACCTTTTGGGTTTTTATATGCTGTTTTAGTTACCCAGTCTATATATAACCATCAAGAATAGGAGAGGAGACAGCCTTGCCTTACACCAGTAGTGACATCAAACGGATCGGTCAGGTTTCCATCATGAACTATTTGGCAGTTATATCCATCATAAAGCTGTTGAATGATAGAGATGATTTTATGAGGTATGCCACAGTGTTTGAGAATATCCCACAGTACCTGGTGGTCGATACTGTCAAAAGCCTTTTCGAAGTCTACAAAGATCACATAAAGAGATGTTTGCCATTCAATTGTCTGTTCTACTATGATTCTTAAGGTTGTTATCTGGTCTACACAGGAACGCTCTTGTCTAAATCCTGCTTGTTCATCTCTAAGCATTTTGTCTAATTTTGCTTTAATTCGATAGAGTATGACATAACATAGGATTTTGCTTGGAATGGATAACAGGGTGATCCCTCTCCAGTTGTTACATGAGGAAAGGTCACCTTTCTTTGGAAGTTTAATAAGGAGTCCTTTTCGCCAATCATCTGGAATTTGTTCTTCCTTCCAGATTCTGTTTATCAGGCGGTGAAGGGCCTCAACTGAAATATAGTCCATGGCTTTAATTGCCTCTGGTGGAATGTTATCAACTCCTCCTGATTTCCCATTTTTAATATGTTTTATTGCTCTATTTCATCTCTTGTAACTTCTTCAATATTTATGTCTAGTGGTTGTCCCGCTTCTATATCAGGTGGATTTGTCGGTGGTGGTCTATTTAGTACTTCCTGAAAATGTTCTTTCCATCTCTTAAGTTGTTCTTCAATCTTGGTTATTACATTTCCGTTTTTATCCTTTACCGGTGTATTAATTGGTAGTGGGTGGTTTACCACTCAGCTGTCTGGTGATGTTATAGAGAGTTTTGATGTCTCCTTTACTACATGCTGTTTCTGCCTCTTGTGCTAGATGTTCTGCATACTTTCTTTTGTCTTTTTTTTTACAATTTTTCTTCACCTCCTGATCTTTTTGGGTGTAGTTCTCCTGTGCTTGACGTGTTTGGTGTCTGGTTGTAGCTCTTACCACTTTCTCTTTAGCTTGCCTTCTTTCCTCTATACTCAGTAGCCCAAGTGTCATCTGACATCCAATGTTTACGTTTGTTTTGGACATAGCCTATGGTTTCTTCACATGTTTGTATAATGGCTTTCTTAGTTTTCTCCCATATAGTATTAATATCTTGGTCTTCCTCTTCGATCGGTAAAACAGAGAATCTGTTTTGTAAGGTTATTTGGTAGTTTTGTTTTGTAGAAGGTTCCTTTAGTTTTGCAACATTAAACTTTTTCCTCTTTGGTTCTGTTTTTTTCTTTGATAGCAGCTTTAGTTTGATGGTAGCCATTAGTAAGGCCAAGTAAAATTAATTAGTAGATTATCATTCAAACTTCATAAAAAAT
>NC_079164.1:95593353-95613353 GCF_947568905.1 Ostrea edulis | reverse complement strand
ATGACATCGAGATTCTGCATCACAATGACATTAAGATTCTGTATCACGATGACATTGAGATTCTGTATCACAATGACATTAAGATTCTATATCACAATGAGATTCTGCATCACAATGACATTAAGATTCTGTATCACAATGAGATTCTGCATCACAATGACATTAAGATTCTGTATCACAATGAGATTCTGCATCACAATGACATTAAGATTCTGTATCACAATGAGATTCTGCATCACAATGACATTAAGATTCTATATCACAATGAGATTCTGCATCACAATGACATTAAGATTCTGCATCACAATGAGATTCTGTATCACAATGACATTAAATATTCTGCATCACAATGACATTAAGATTCTGTATCACAATGACATTAAATATTCTGCATCACGATGACATTAAGATTCTGTATCACAATGACATTAAGATTCTACATCACAATGACATTAAGATTCTGCATCACAATGAGATTCTGCATCACAATGACATTAAGATTCTGCATCACAATGAGATTCTGCATCACAATGACATTAAGATTCTGTATCACAATGACATTAAGATTCTGCATCACAATGAGATTCTGCATCACAATGACATTAAGATTCTGTATCACAATGACATTAAGATTCTACATCACAATGACATTAAGATTCTGTATCACAATGACATTAAGATTCTGTATCACAATGACATTAAAGATTCTGCATCACAATGACATTAAGATTCTGCATCACAATGACATTAAGATTCTGCATCACAATGACATTAAGATTCTGAATCACAATGACATTAAGATTCTGTATCACGATGACATTGAGATTCTGTATCACAATGAGATTCTGTATCACAATGACATTAAGATTCTATATCACAATGAGATTCTGTATCACAATGACATTAAGATTCTGTATCACAATGACATTGAGATTCTGCATCACAATGACATTGAGATTCTGCATCACAATGACATCGAGATTCTGCATCACAATGACATTAAGATTCTGCATCACAATGACATTAAGATTCTGCATCACAATGACATTAAGATTCTACATCACGATGACATTCTGTATCACAATGACATTCTGTATCACAATGACATTAAGATTCTGCATCACAATGACATTAAGATTCTACATCACAATGACATTAAGATTCTGCATCACAATGAGATTCTGTATCACAATGACATTAAGATTCTGTATCACAATGACATTAAGATTCTGCATCACAATGACATTAAGATTCTACATCACAATGACATTAAGATTCTGCATCACAATGACATTAAGATTCTACATCACAATGACATTAAGATTCTGCATCACAATGACATTAAGATTCTGTATCACGATGACATTAAGATTCTGTATCACAATGACATTAAGATTCTGTATCACAATGACATTAAGATTCTGTATCACAATGACATTAAGATTCTGTATCACAATGACATTAAGATTCTGTATCACAATGACATTCTGTATCACAACGAAGGTGATGATGGACTGTGTGATTCCTATAGTGCCCCACATATTCATTGCCCCTAATTAACCCTCTATTTCAGGGCTCCACATATTCATTGCCCCTAATTAACCCTTCAGGGCTCCACATATTCATTGCCCTTAGTTAACCCTCTACTTCAGGGCTCCACATATTCATTGCCCCAATTAACCCTTCAGGGCTCCACATATTCATTGCCCCTAATTAACCCTTCAGGGCTCCACATATTCATTGCCCCCAATTAACCCATCAGGGCTCTACATATTCATTGCCCCCAATTAACCCTTCAGGGCTACACATATTCATTGCCCCCAATTAAATTCTCATAGACCAAGAGTGACAATGCATTTTTTTTTTTTTACAAAAAAGGTGAACTTTCAACAAAACAAGAGGCCCGTGGGCCACATCACTTACCCGGGTATCTTGGCCTATATTTACGGATTTTTCCTGTATACTTGCATGTAAAACTTCCCTACTGTGGCCCCAACTTACCCCGGGGACCATGATTTATATAAACTTGAAACTGCACTATGTCAGGAAGCTTTCATGTAAATGTAAATTTTTCTGGCCCAGTGGTTTTTGAGAAGAAGAGTTTTAAAGATTTCCCCAATACATTTAACGTAAAAGTTTGATTCCCTATTGTGGCCCCATCCTACCTCTAGGGGCCATGATTTTAACAAACTTGAATCTGCACTATGTCAGGAAGCTTTAATGTAAATTTCGGCTCTTTTGGCCCATTGGTTCTTGAAAAAAATTTTTTTTTTAAATGATCTACCCTATTTTTGTGATTATCTTCCATTTGAACAAACTTGAAAGCCCTTCACCCAAGGATGCTTTTTGCCAAGTTTGGTTGAAATTGGACCATAGGTTCTGGAGAAGAAGTCAAAAATGTAAAAAGTTTACAAACAAGACAGACTGAATGATGAACAACAGGCAATCAGAAAAGCTCACTTGAGCTGAAACTCAGGTGAGCTCTAAAGCAAAGTACTTTACACAGTTTACATGTACATTTATTGCATGTCATTCTGAAATGTTTACAATATTCATTCTGTGACAAATCCATGTAATCAATTGTCTGTGTTTTCATCGATGCCCCTTCACTTAAGAATGAAATGGGCACAAGTTATGCCATTGACCCACGACGTTTTTTCTTCAGCATCTGAGGATCAAGTTTTTGCCTTGGGTGGCTCCAAGCAGTTTCCATCAGGGTACTTTTCTTTGAACCTGCTCACAATGTCTGGGTCTTTTAATCTAACTCCTTCCACCTGGTTGCCAAGAGTAATCCTGAAAGAAACATTCCAAATTAGGAAAACAGATGTGATTTATCAAACTGTGTATGTTTGATATCTATCATTGAATTTGAAGCCACCATTAAGATAGAAAGTACATGTGTAAAACAAGATAATAGATACTTTACTGCATACAGATTTAGGCTAGATGAAAATAGCAAACAGAAAATTATCCATCCAGTTATAAGTCTCACCAGTTTGGTTGGACATTATGGGGACGGCCAAATAACTCCACTTTTCTGGTTCCTGGAGACAATCTTTCTATGATACCATAAACTTCATCTGGTTTATGACTGGTAGCCCTCACCTGTTTTAAATTGTGACAAAGTTTATCTACAAACATTGATTCAGGGGCATTTATATCATACAGATTTATGTATATGGGTCTCCATTGTGATTCCTTTCTGGACAGCCATGGGTTATGGTTTGACAAACTTGAAACAACATCCTTTTAGCATATTTCCTTATTCATAAAACATTTAAAAACAAGTAAATACAGGGAATTTATGTCCCCAAGAATAAGTGGGCCACATCACTCACCCGAGTCACCTTGGCCCATACCTAAAGATTTTCTATATATATTTGCATATAAAACTTTGGTCCCTATTGTGGCCCCCCCCCCCCCCCCCCCCAAGACAATGATTTTTACAAACTTGAATCTGCACTGTCAGGAAGCTTTCATGTAAATAATAAACTTCTTTGGCCCAATGGTTCTTGAGAAAAAATTTTTAAAAAATTCTCTACATATCAGTATGTAAAATTTTGATCCCCTATTGTGGCCCCATCCTACCCCTAAGGGGCCATAATTTGAACAAACTTGAATCTGCACTATGTCAGGAAGCTTTTCTATAAATATGCTGTTTCCTAATCCAGTGGTTCTCGAGAAGATCGATTTTTAAAGATATATTTGTATGTAAAACTTTGATCCCTATTGTGGCCCCTTCCTAACCCTGGGGGCCATGATTTGAACAATCTTGAATCTGCACAATGTCAGGATGCTTTCATGTAAATTTCTACTTTCCTGGTCCAGTGGTTCTTAAGAAGATTTTAATGATTTTCCCTATATTTTTGTATGTAAAACTTTGATCCCCTATTGTGGCCCCATCTTACCCCTGGGGACCATGATTTCAACAAACTATGTCTGAAAGCTTTCATGTAAATTGGTACTTTCCTAGTCCAGTGGTTTCTTAAGAAGATTTTCCCTATATATTTGCATGTAAAACTTTGATCCCCTATTGTGGTCCCATCCTACCCCCAGGGGCCATGATTTGAACAAACTTGAATTTGTACAATGTCAGAAAGCTTTCAAGTAAATCTCAGCTCTTCTGGCCTAGTGGTTCTTAAAAAGATTTATAACTGACCCCACCCTATTTTTGCGATTATCTTCCCTTTGAAAGGGGTATGACCCTTCCTTTGAACAATCTTGAAAGCCCTTCACCCAAGGCAAGGATGCTTTGTACCCAGTTTGATTGAAATGGACCCAGTGGTTCTGGAGAAGAAGATAAAAATGTGAAAAATTTACGTCAACGACGCTGACAGATAACAAACAAATTTTGATCAGAAAAGCTCAGGTGAGCTTAAAAAAAAAAGCAGACGGAAAGAAAGCAATTACACATGAAAATGATTCTAATGCTGACTGAAGTTTTCCAAACTCAAAGTAGAGAGAATGGAATTGTGGGTAGGGGACCAGACTAACTTACAACTAGAACAAGCATTCTGTTATCATCTCCCCTACCCGTCCCTCATAGGATATCTGTATCTTACATGCATAAATATGAGAAAAATGATGATATGTAATGAGTACAAATGCAATTTTGGAGGGAAAAAAACATGATTTTCAAAAATTTATCTCAATGAATATGAACAAAAAATTCTGGCAGATTTGAACTTGTGATCTGTGGGTTGCTAACCCAAATTTGATTAAAATTGGCTCAGTGGTTTCAAAGATGAAAAAGAGAAAAGTACAGAATGATGACAGTGAACAAATTGAGCTAACTAAACCGAGTTTTCACATGGAAGGTACATGCATCTATCAATTACAATTCATTGGATTGACGATAAAGTGATTCTGATTGGTGGACATATTATGTGTATTTCAAACAAGATGTGAAACATGAATGTCTCTGGCAACAGTACCTATCATAGCCAATTCCATCGCAACAGTACTATCATAGCCAATTCCATGGCAACAGTACCCATCATAGCCAATTCCATGGCAACAGTACCTTTCACAGCCAATTCCATGGCAACAGTACCTTTCACAGTCAATTCCATGGCAACAGTACCTTTCACAGCCAATTTCATGGCAACAGTACCTTTCACAGCCAATTTCTTGGCAACAGTACTATCATAGCCAATTCTATGGCAACAGTACCTATCATAGCCAATTCCATGGCAACAGTACCTATCATGGCCAATTCCATGGCAACAGTACCTTTCACAGCCAATTCCATGGCAACAGTACCTATCACAACCAATTCCATGGCAACAGTACCCATCATAGCCAATTCCATGGCAACAGTACCTATCATGGACAATTCCATGGCAACAGTACCTTTCAAAGCCAATTCCATGGCAACAGTACCTATCATGGCCAATTCCATGGCAACAGTACCTATCATAGCCAATTCAAAGACAACAGTACCTATCATAGCTAATACGCAATTTCCGAGTTGCCCAATAGTTCTTTCCCTTTGTGGAACTCTTACGTACAACATACTATCGTCCACACGCGGTGGTACAAATGCTTATCGCTGTCTTCATATATTGCCTAAAGGCCGATTATCAGACATCAAACAACCACCCAAACTGCAGGGACACACAATATTAGTAAGTTTATTGGTATTAAATAATAAAATAGCTCAAACAAAAATCGATAATCACTTTTCTTCTTTGATTAAAATATCACTTGTACAGAAGAGGAAATAAAAAATAATTTCATATTTAATTTAATGTAGGCCATTAAATTCAAATATTATTCTTGATATGGTCAGTTTAATGTATATCATCGGCTGATATAATCAAGATGTACTGTGAGCAATGCTCACTAAGAATATCCCCCGCTTACCCCAATCTCCCAAAGGGTGTTGTTAATAGGTATAAATTACCTCTTTCCTGAGTGTCAAAATAAGGTATGCCTTTGTAGAAGAAAATGGAAGATATAGTCCGAACACAAATCCATGGCATAAACCTATAATTTTGATCTTGAGATCAAAGGTCAAGGTCATAAAGAGGTCATGAATGTACATCACACATAGTCTCATGGTGATACACCCATGTCTTATAGTATGACTATGTCAAAACTCTATAAGCAATTTTGACCTTGAGGTCAAAGTTCAAGGTCATATAGAGGTAATGAAGGTACATGACACATCGTCTCATGGTGATACACTCATGTGTCAAATATGGTATGCCTATGTCAAAGAACAAAGAAGCCATGGCCCAGACACGAATCCATTGTAAAAACCTTTAATTTTGACCTTGATGTCAAGGTTATATGGAGGTCATGAAGGTACATGACACATTGTCTTATGGTGATACACTCGTGTCAAATATGGTATGCCTATGTCAAATAACAAAGAAGTTATGGCCCTGAAACAAATCCATTGTAAAAACCTTTGATTTTGACCTTGAGGTCAAGGTAATATGGGGGTCATGAAGGTACATGACACATCGTCTCATGGTGATACACTCATGTGTCAAATATGGTATGCCTATGTCAAAGAACAAAGAAGTTATGGCCCGAACACAAATCCATTGTAAAAAACCTTTAATTTTGACCTAAGGGTCAAGGTCAAATAGAGGTCATGAAGGTACATGACACATCGTCTCATGGTGATCCACCTGTGTGCCAAATATGGTATGCCAATGTCAAAGAACAGGGGAGTTATGGCCCAAACACGAATCTGGAGACAGACAGACAAAGTGATTCCTATATATCCCCCACAACTTCATTCCGGGGGGGGGGGGGGGGGGGGTGTATAACAAAATTTACACTTTCATTACTTTTATCCGTATTTACATAGCTAATCTGTAGTATATGTATTTATCTTGTACCCACCCAAGCATTCAACAAAACACTGAATGTACCTCATTCACAGAAGAGCTGATACCTCGGAAGTTGCGTATTCCATGGCAACAGTACCTATCATAGCTAAATCCATGGCAACAGTACCTATCATGGCCAATTCCATGTTTTGATATTTCTCACTCACTTAACTCTCATGAAGAAATAGAAATGAAGCCTATATCTGTATTGATTCAATACAAGATCCAATTATTAATTTCTAAATCAATCAAATAAAATATAATGTCTATTAATTCAATATATAAAAATAAACATGAATTTGCATTTCACCTCTGCAACTAAAACATCACAATCAAGTCCTCGATTAGCTCCCTTTGGATTCCCTTTCACACCAACCTGAAAGAAAACAAATCCAATTTTTTTAATATAGCACAACTGCAGATACACAAACATACATTGCAGCAATAATGTAGTCCTCTCAGATTTTTTTTTATTCTGACGTTTTTTGGATCCCCCCCCCCCCCCCCCCCCCCCCCCACCCCCCCCCCCCCAATCGGAGAGTGCTACATTATTGCAGCTAAAACATACATAATGAAGACCAAAATAATACATTGGGAAACAGCCAAGGAAAATTACTGGTGAAGTCAAACTTGAATAGATGTACTCCCACAGACACACATTGTACTATAATAATTGCAACTATTTACACTGTGCTAGAGCTAGCAGATATCTCCTTTTGTCTTGATTTAATGAAATATCAGTGTTCTTTGTCAGGACGTTTGTCGTGATTTAATGACATATCAGTGTTCTTTGTCAGGACATTTGTCGTGATTTAATGAAATATCAGTGTTCTTTGTCAGGACGTTTGTCGTGATTTAATGAAATATCGGTATTCTTTGTCAGGACGTTTGTCGTGATTTAATGAAATATCGGTATTCTTTGTCAGGACGTTTGTCGTGATTTAATGACATACCAGACAGTGTTCTTTGCCGTGATTCAGCCAGTGACCCGTTCGGCCGGTACGTATGATTCTCTGCAGCTGGTTTGTTTTCACCCAAATCAGCTCATCAATACGCTTGTACCTAAACAACACAAAATCAGTTCATCAATACGCTTGTACCTAAACAACATAAAATCAGCTCATCAATCGTTTGTACCTAAACAACACAAAATCAGTTCATCAATACGCTTGTACCTAAACAACACAAAATCAGCTCATCAATACAGATGACCTTAAAAATGGATGTTCCGTGTCACAGTAAGTGTGGCACGTTAAAGAACTCTCACTGCTAGATGGCTGTAAGTACGAGCAAAGGCCTAAATTTGAAGCTCTTCATCAGCCTTGGTGATGGCTCCATATGAGTGAAAAATTCTCAAGCGAGACATTAAACAAGATACTATCAATCAATGTGTTTGTACCTAAACAACACGAAATCTGGAGTTTCATGTAAACTCTGTCAGCTTTCACTTTCAGAATTTTCACGTTTTGTCATCCTGCATCAATCTCAAAATGATTAAGCTATTAATATCTTCAATTAAACAAACCCACAAATAAAACACAATTTATATAATGGGACTTAAATAGAATCAAATATAATTTATTTAATGAATTATCTGATATCATATACTGGTTTCTATATACAAGGAACATGTATTCACCACAAGTTTACCTTCTTGTTCAGGAAAAGCTGACTTACCCCCATAGATCTAGACATTCTCTGCCTAACTCCATAGCTCTGAAACAGAGATTCTGACAGGTCACAACTGAATAGGACGAGGAAATTACATTCCACATTACCTTTGGATTCATTAACTAAAATACATACACGTAAACAGGAAATGTATTAATAGTGAAATCTTCATCTTCAGAGAGTTTAATTATAGTGAATATCGCTTTAACAGGTTAGAAAATCGATCTACTCCCTACTTCCTGAAACCCAACAGAAAATTTACCCATCGACTGCCTTTCGAAAGGTACATCAACAGAAAATTTACCCACTGACTACCTTTCTAAAGGTACATCAACAGAAAATTTACCCATCGACTGCCTTTCTAAAGGTACTACCATCAACAGAAAATTTAACCATTGACTGCCTTTCTAAAGGTACATCAACAGAAAATTTACCCATTGACTGCCTTTCTAAAGGTACATCAACAGACAATTTACCCACTGACTGTCTTTCTAAGGATACATCAACAGAAAATTTACCCATCGACTGCCTTTCTAAAGGTACATCAACAGAAAATTTACCCACTGACTGCCTTTCTAAATGTACATCAACAGAAAATTTACCCATCGACTGCCTTTCTAAAGATACATCAACAGACAATTTACCCACTGACTGCCTTTCTAAAGGTACATCAACAGAAAATTTACCCATCGACTGCCTTTCTAAAGGTACATCAACAGAAAATTTACCCATTGACTGTCTTTCTAAAGGTACGTGCATGAAGATTTTCTCGTTAAACAAATTCAAAGTTTCAGTACTTTAAAAATCTTTAATCAGGACAGGACACATAGAACAGGGGGAGACACAAGTCTATGTACAGTGTTCACAAGTCTATGTACAGTGTTCACAAGTCTATGTACAGTGTTCACAAGTCTATGTACAGTGTTCACAAGTCTGTATATAGTGTTCACAAGTCTATGTATAGTGTTCACAAGTCTATGTATAGTGTTCACAAGTCTGTGTACAGTATTCACAAGTCTATGTACAGTGTTCACAAGTCTGTGTACAGTATTCACAAGTCTATGTACAGTGTTCACAAGTCTATGTACAGTGTTCACAAGTCTATGTACAGTGTTAACAAGTCTATACACAGTATTCACAAGTCTGTGTACAGTGTTCACAAGTCTGTGTACAGTGTTCACAAGTCTATGTACAGTGTTCACAAGTCTATGTACAGTATTCACAAGTCTATGTACAGTGTTCACAAGTCTCTATATAGTGTTCACAAGTCTATGTACAGTGTTCACAAGTCTGTGTACAGTATTCACAAGTCTATGTACAGTGTTCACAAGTCTGTGTACAGTATTCACAAGTCTATGTACAGTGTTCACAAGTCTATGTACAGTGTTCACAAGTCTGTGTACAGTGTTCACAAGTCTATGTACAGTGTTCACAAGTCTATACACAGTATTCACAAGTCTGTGTACAGTGTTCACAAGTCTATGTACAGTGTTCACAAGTCTATGTACAGTGTTCACAAGTCTATACACAGTATTCACAAGTCTGTGTACAGTGTTCACAAGTCTATGTACAGTGTTCACAAGTCTATGTACAGTGTTCACAAGTCTGTGTACAGTGTTCACAAGTCTATGTACAGTGTTCACAAGTCTGTGTACAGTGTAGTCTGTGTACAGTGTTCACAAGTCAATACACAGTATTCACAAGTCTGTGTACAGTGTTCACAAGTCTATGTACAGTGTTCACAAGTCTGTGTACAGTGTTCACAAGTCTATGTACAGTGTTCACAAGTCTATACACAGTATTCACAAGTCTGTGTACAGTGTTCACAAGTCTATGTACAGTGTTCACAAGTCTATGTACAGTGTTCACAAGTCTATGTATAGTATTCACAAGTCTGTGTACAGTGTTCACAAGTCTATGTACAGTGTTCACAAGTCTGTGTACAGTATTCACAAGTCTATACACAGTGTTCACAAGTCTATGTACAGTGTTCACAAGTCTGTGTACAGTGTTCACAAGTCTGTATATAGTGTTCACAAGTCTATGTATAGTGTTCACAAGTCTATATACAGTGTTCACAAGTCTATGTATAGTATTCACAAGTCTATGTACAGTGTTCACAAGTCTGTGTATAGTGTTCACAAGTCTATGTATAGTGTTCACAAGTCTATGTACAGTGTTCACAAGTTTATGAACAGTATTCACAAGTCTGTGTACAGTGTTCACAAGTTTATGAACAGTATTCACAAGTCTGTGTACAGTATTCACAAGTCTATGTACAGTGTTCACAAGTCTATGTACAGTATTCCCAAGTCTATGTACAGTGTTCACAAGTCTATGTACAGTGTTCACAAGTCTGTGTACAGTGTTCACAAGTCTATGTACAGTGTTCACAAGTCCGTGTATAGTATTCACAAGTCTGTGTACAGTGTTCACAAGTCTATGTACAGTGTTCACAAGTCTATGTACAGTGTTCACAAGTCTATGTACAGTGTTCACAAGTCTGTGTACAGTATTCACAAGTCTGTGTACAGTATTCACAAGTCTATGTACAGTGTTCACAAGTCTATGTACAGTATTCACAAGTCTATGTACAGTGTTCACAAGTCTATACACAGTGTTCACAAGTCTATGTACAGTATTCACAAGTCTATGTACAGTGTTCACAAGTCTATGTACAGTGTTCACAAGTCTATACACAGTGTTCACAAGTCTGTGTACAGTATTCACAAGTCTGTGTACAGTGTTCACAAGTCTATGTACAGTGTTCACAAGTCTGTGTATAGTGTTCACAAGTCTATGTACAGTGTTCACAAGTCTATGTACAGTGTTCACAAGTCTATGTACAGTGTTCACAAGTCTGTGTATAGTATTCACAAGTCTATGTACAGTGTTCACAAGTCTGTGTATAGTGTTCACAAGTCTGTGTACAGTATTCACAAGTCTGTGTACAGTATTCACAAGTCTATGTACAGTATTCACAAGTCTGAGTACAGTATTCACAAGTCTATGTACAGTGTTCACAAGTCTATGTACAGTGTTCACAAGTCTGTGTACAGTGACTTCAGGTGAAAAGAGAAATCTCTTAATGTTCAAACACACAAAAAACCTCCCAAAAATCTTTGTTATGGGGATAATAATTATGATGAAGGAAAAAGTTTTACTTTACAAAAAATATGACTTTATAGGTGTTGCATTGTAGCCAGAGAGTAAAACTAGGAAGCTACCAACACATGTAGATAAAAGACAATAGTGCAAATTGTGTAAGTTTACTTCTAATCATTGATAATGTTCTGTATATCTCAATATTCCAACATACCTAGCTAATATCTAAACTGTATTGCGTACTATGTGAATACCTTTCAGTAAGCTAATATCTATATTGTGTATGTGAATACCTTCCAGTAAGCTAATATCGACATTGTATGTGAATACCTTTCAGTAAGCTAATATCTATATTCTGTATGTGAACATCTTCCAGTAAGCTAATATCTATATTGTGTATGTGAATACCTTCCAGTAAGCTAATATCTATATTCTGTATGTGAATACCTTCCAGTAAGCTAACATCTATATTCTGTATGTGAATACCTTCCAGTAAGCTAATATCTATATTGTGTGTGAATACCTTCCAGTAAGCTAATATCTATATTGTGTGTGAATACCTTCCAGTAAGTTAATATCTATATTGTGTATGTGAATACCTTCCGGTAAGCGAATATCTATATTCTGTATGTGAATACTTTCCAGTAAGCTAACATCTATATTCTGTATGTGAATACCTTCCAGTAAGCTAATATCTATATTGTGTGTGAATACCTTCCAGTAAGCTAATATCTACTGTATATTGTGTGTGAATACCTTCTAGTAGGCTAATATCTATATTGTGTATGTGAATACCTTCAAGTAAGCTAATATCTATATTGTGTATGTGAATACCTTCCGATAAGCTACTATCTATATTGTGTGTGAATACCTTCCAGTAAGCTAATATCTATATTGTGTATGTGAACATTTTCCAGTAAGCTAATAAACTATATTGTGTACGTGAATACCTTCCAGTAACCCAGAGGAAAATGAAACCATCATCTTGAAGAACTGGAACATCCAGTTTCCTCATTTCATCGTCCTGCATGGTTCCATAGGGAAGTTCCATGTGAATGTCCCAAGGAGGGTCTGCCATGACTACCGCACACTTTCCGAGGGTGGACATATCGAAATGTCGTAGGTCACACTGAATCCACTGTCAATACAAAGGTTTACTTTTCAGAATGTCCTTGCACCAACCTCTTCTTTTGTGCAATTAAGAAAAGATGTGTTTGTGAAACAATGATGCCCCCAGATTACAACAAAGTAGAACATCAGAGGTCATTGTTAAGGTCACTAGGTCAAACACTTTGGTGTCAATGGAAAGGTCTTGCCACAAGAAATACACATATCAAATATGAACGCTTTTAAATTATCTCTTATGGTGTAAAAGATATGACCAAGGTTAAAGTTTTTTGTCACAGACAGACAGGCCAAAAGCTATATGCCCCCGAATATTTGATTCTGGGGGGCATAAAAATAATGTACAAGTTTATTTAATCGTGTTAAAGATCCAGGTCCCAAGATCATGTAGCAAAATCAGACTTAAGTCAAACTTTCAATCACCTGTAAGATGTTCATTGTTTTTGGACTGAGACTTTTATATTTACAGACACTAGAAATTTGATAAAGCAATACAGAATATCAATTTTTATTTGGCATGGTTGTCTTCTTAATCATTTCATTGCAATATTCAGATTTTGACTTAAGCTTACGATGTTTCATGATCCAGGGGCCAGGCAACAGATCGCTGTTCCAGTTACCTGTGGAGGAAACATGTGGACGTCTCCATCGTTACTTTTGTCAAGGACATACTTCGCCAACATTAACTCTTTTTTCATTCCCTCCGTTTCATTTTTAGCAGGATAATCTATTTCATAATGGACATACTGAAAGAGATGTAACAGAGCTGGGAATCTCGTCAACACAAAAACATGGCATAACACCATAACAAATCCCACACAGCACACATTTACACTGTACATACTGCTAACACAGGGTTTATGTAAACACAGCACACATTTACATACTGCTAACACTGGGCTTATGTAAACACAGCACACATTTACATACTGCTAACACTGGGCTTATGTAAACACAGCACACATTTACATACTGCTAACACTGGGCTTATGTAAACACAGCACACATTTACATACTGCTAACACAGGGTTTATGTAAACACAGCACACATTTACATACTGCTAACACTGGGCTTATGTAAACACAGCCCACATTTACATACTGCTAACACTGGGCTTATGTAAACACAGCACACATTTACATACTGCTAACACTGGGCTTATGTAAACACAGCACACATTTACATACTGCTAACACTGGGCTTATGTAAACACAGCACACATTTACATACTGCTAACACTGGGCTTATGTAAACACAGTACACATTTACATACTGCTAACACTGGGCTTATGTAAACACAGCACACATTTACATACTGCTAACACTGGGCTTATGTAAACACAGCACACATTTACATACTGCTAACACTGGGCTTATGTAAACACAGCACACATTTACATACTGCTAACACTGGGCTTATGTAAACACAGTACACATTTACATACTGCTAACACTGGGCTTATGTAAACACAGCACACATTTACATACTGCTAACACTGGGCTTATGTAAACACAGCACACATTTACATACTGCTAACACTGGGCTTATGTAAACTTCTAAGAAATGTCAATCAATTTACTGCTCAGTCTTTATAAACACTGAGGATTAACACACCAGAGACAACAGTTATTAATAGAATGTGGAGGATGTGTACAATAATATTTTGAAATTGAAAAGTTTCAAATCTATCTTACTTATTGAAAAATGCAGTTTTAGTAGAAAGTACATGTAACATGAAAATATAATAATCAAAAGTCCTGCTAGATTCAAACCCATTCAACACATTAATCCATTACACTATCCTGCGAAGTAGTTAGATTTACCATGACAAGGAATATAATGATGGTCTGTGTTATGAAACAAACCTTGCATGTGTCCATATGGAAACAGGTATTGAGAAATGAACAATCTCCAAGAGATTCTGCAAACAGAAAAAATAGTAAGAGATTCTGCAAACAGAAAAAATAGTAAAATTGTAGTTCTTGGCTTCTACTACTCCCCAGTATACCATATATTAAGTGGAATTTTTAGTGAGACACAAATCTAGCAGTTTTCCCATAAAAATGGGTATATATATTTAGCGAGAGCTAATTTGAGTGACTTTATAATTCCGAGAAAGATAACTTTTACCTATGATATGGAATAAATTATTGGCAATATTCAATTTTAGCAATTTTTAACACCCTTCTCAATAATGCCAAAATTAAATCTTCGCTAAAAATTCTGCTGTCATTTTAAATTTATTAAGTTGGGATTCTGATTTCTTACTCATAAAGATATGTTTGAGTATAACATAAAATAATGAATTCATCTGTGACAACGTTTACCATCAGTACATTTCTGTATTATATGATTTCATACTAATAAAGATAAGTTTGAGCACAACATAAAATGGATGAATTTACCATCGGTATGTTTATGTATGATCTTTCGGAAGTGGAGTCTTTCACATTTTTCTTTGGATTCATTTAACTTCTGGCATTCTTCTTTGGTTCCAAACTGACAGAATTCTTGTAACTGTACACCTGTAAACAAATGAGCAAACATATAACTGTACACCTGTACCGGTATACAAACAAGCAAACAAATATCTGTACACCTGTAAACAAACATATAACTGTACACCTGGACGTGGTATACAAACGAGCAATCAGATAACTGTACACCTGTAAACAAACATATAACTGTACACCTGGACGTGGTATACAAACGAGCAATCAGATAACTGAACACCTGTTAACAAACGAGCAGACAACTGAACACCTGTAAACAAACAAGCAAACAAATAACTGTACACCTGTAAACAAACAAATAACTGTACACCTGTAAACAAACATATAACTGTACACCTGTAAACAAACATATAACTGTACACCTGTAAACAAACATATAACTGTACACCTGGACACAGTATACAAACAAGCAAACAGACAACTGAACACCTGTAAACAAACAAACAGATAACTAAACACCTGTAAACAAACAAACAGATAACTAAACACCTGTACCCGTTATACAAGCAAGCAAAGAAATAACTGAACACCTGTAAACAAACAAGCAAACAAATAACTGAACACCTGTAAATCAATAAAAATGACAAAGCTGATGTAGTGGCTTTGAACATGGAAAATACTGAAGATATATTTTTTCAGCATGGTAGAAATAATTGCCATGTTTATGGTCTTTCAAACTCTGCGGACTTTAATATCAGTGGACTTCAAGTGTCCCATATTCATAACATTATTGTTTCATGGAAATTAAAATACCGCGGTAGCCAAAAATTAAGTCATTGTATTTAAAGTATCTTAAATTACTCTATGTTCTTTAAAATTAACTCACAACTCCACCAGACTGGAATACATTATGACAAACTGATCAAGTTGTCTTTCAAACAGTCACTCACTCATAATGCATGGTAAACATTGATTGACATCCCAAACTATGTGAAAATTAGCTATATTGATTTTGATAACTTTAATGCATATTAAGATTTTCCCTATATATTTGTATGTAAAACTTTGAACCCCTATTGTGACCCCACCTTAACCCCAGGGGCCATGATTTTAACAAACTTGAACTCTGAACTACGTCAGGAAGCTTTCCCTGTAAATTTCAACTTTTCTGGCCCAGTAGTTGAGAAGAGATAATATTCAAATGACTCCCCCAGATTTTTGTGATTAATCTTTCCTTTGAAAGGGGTATGGCTGTTCATTTGAACAAACTTGAATCCCCTTCATCCATGAATGATTTGTACAAAGTTTGATTAAAATTGGTTCAGTGGTTCTGGAGAAGAAGATTTTTGAAATTTGTCAGTGTATTTTTGCTATTTCACTATTATTTCCCCTTAAAGAAAGGTGTTGCCCTTCATTTGAACAAACATGAATACCCTTCACCCAAGGATGCTTTTTGCTAAGTTTGATGGAAAATGTCCCAGTGTTTGGAGAAGAAGTAAAAAATGTGAAAAGATTACAGACAGACAGACGACAGACAACAGGTGATCAGAAAAGCTCACTTGAGCTTTTAGCTCAAGTAAGCTAAAATATATGCAAAAGCATTGAACAAAGGGGAAATTTCACAAGGCAAACTTGCATAAAAAGTTCTATGAACAAGAGGCCTATGAGCAACATTGCTCACCTGAGTCACCTTGGCCCATATCTGAAGACTTTCCATATATATTTGCATGTAAAACCTTAGTCCCTATTATGGCCCCAACCTACTCCTGGAGGCCATGGTTTTGCAAACTTGAATCTACACTATATCAGAAAGCTTTCATGTAAATGTCAACTTCTTTGGCCCAATGGTTCTTGAGAAGAAGATTTTTAAAGATTTTCCCTATATTTGTATAGTTTGGCCCCATCCTACCCCCGGGGGCCATCATTTGAACAAACTTGAATCTGCAATATGTCAGAAAGCTTTCATGTAAATATCAGCTTTTCTGGTTCAGCGGTTCTTGAGAAGAAGATTTTCCCTATATATTTGTATGCAAAACTTTGATCCCCCCTTGTGGCCCCATCCTACTCCTGGGGGCCATCATTTGAGCAAACTTGAATCTGCACTATGTCAGAAAGCTTTCATGTAAATATCAGCTTTTCTGGCTCAGTGGTTCTTGAGAAGAAGATTTTAAAAGATATTCCCTATATATTTGTATGTAAAACTTTGATCCCCTATTGTGGCCCCATCCTACCCCCGGGGACCATCATTTGAACAAACTTGAATCTGCACTATGTCAGAAAGCTTTCATGTAAATATCAGCTTTTCTGGCTCAGTGGTTCTTGAGAAGAAGATTTTTAAACATTTTCCCTATATATTTGTATGCAAAACTTTGATCAGTGGTTCTTGAGAAGAAGATTTTTAAAGATTTTCCCTATATATTTGTTTGTATTTGATCCCCCCTTGAGACCCAATCCGACCCCCAGAGGGGGAGGGGGGGGGGGGCATAACTTGAACAAACTTGAATCTGCAATATGTCAGGAAGCTTTCATGTAAATCACAGCTTTTCTGGCTCAGTGGTTCTTGAGAAGAAGATTTTTAAAGATTGTCCCTATATATTTGTATGTAAAACTTTGATCCCCCCTTGTGGCCCCATCCTACCCCCGGGGGGCATGATTTTAACGAATCTACACTATGTCAGAAAGCTTTCACGTAAATATCAGCTTTTCTTACTCAGTGGTTCTTGAGAAGATTTTTAAAGATTTTTCTTATATATTTGTATGTAAAACTTTGATCCCCTATTGTGGTCCCATCCAACCCCCAGGGGCCATGATTTGAACAAACTTGAATCTGCACTATGTAAAAAAGCTTTCATGTAAATTTCAGCTCTTCTGGGCTTAAAATGGTTCTTGAGAAGAAAATTTTTAAATGACCCCATCCTATTTTTGTGATTGTCCTCTTTGATGGCCCTTCATTTGAACAAACTTTAAAGCCCTTCACCCAAGGATGCTTTTGGCCAAGTTTATTTGAAATTGGTGCAGTGGTTCTGGAGAAGAAGTCGAAAATGTAAAAAGTTTACAGAAAGACCGACAGACAATGGACAACAGGCGATCAGAATAGCTCACTTGAGCTTTCATCTCAGGTGAGCTAAAAACAGGTGATTTTCAATTTTCAACCATTATAATCATAATCAACATACCTCCCTGAGATTTAAATCTTGTCACTAATATTTGCTCCTAAAACGAGAAATACATTATGAGTTTTCAAAACACCAATAGATATTATCATTATATATGGAAAACATTCCCATGACAGATTAAAAAAAAATCCTTTCTTAAACGTTTTTCATTTTTCATTGACAATTAACTTGGTATGAACATTTGTACCTTTGCAGTAGGTTGTGATAGTAACTCCTGAATTTCCTCATTAACTTGCTTGCTTACTCTTTCCTTGGCTGATTGCATTGAGAGCAAACTCTTTAAGTGTAAACAAAAATGTAAATATACAATGTAAAGGAATATTGAAGAAAAAATATTTTTTTTACTAAAAAATCAAATGACAGTTACATGTACATCTCGTGCAAACCATGCAGTTCTGTGTTCTAATTTTCAAAAAAACTTCATGTACTGTACATGCATGCAAATCATAAATAAATTTCTAAATTCTCACAGTAATCATGGTAAAAATTTAATGTATGCAAGGGTTTCTGATGGGTGTATGTCGCATAAAAAGAAGAATGGTATGTCATAAACAACATTACTTCCAAAATAAATAAAAATAACAAACACATACACTATAACATGGTTACAGAGAACACACTTATAATGAATTCATGCTTACAGCACAGTGATTTTCATTCTCTGTAGTTTTAAAACACATTATGAACTTTTTGGATATAAGGAATTGCGTTTAATACGAATCAAAATTGTTGGTCACTGCACTTGTGTAGAAAAACACGAGGATGGTTGTTGACAATCACAGTTTTGATCTGATCATCGATAAATTTTACTCTCAGGCAAATATCATAAATGAATTGATGTGAATAGTACCTCCACATCGTTAATGCCTGCATCTGAGCTCTGTTGCTTTGACTGCTTCTGTGGGGGTTCATTTTCCACCTCGTCATCTCTACAAGACACAGTTCACAAAAACAGCTTTAAACAGAGGCATTACTGATATATGCAGAAATATTTGCAAGTCACAAGGTGTGAAAAGGCATGACTGAAACTTTAAAGGGAAAGGCAACCCAATTTTTTTTTACATGATAAATGATAGGATTAATTATATGATAAAGAATTGTCATACTATTCTGTTGATATATGGCCTAGATAAGCTTCAGTACTAATTCGAAAACATTAAAAATTGAAATTCCCGCTATCTAAAGAGGCTGCCATGATGTGGAACTCTTTTGTATTCAAGACCACAAAAATCAATAATTTTGACATCACAACATCTGTTCCGGTTTTGATTATCATGAAAGATATACACACTTGTGGTAGATTTTACGAATACATTGTAAATAGTTGATGCAATTCTCTCAAGCAGTTACATTTAATTACACTAATGCGAAGGGGAGATGTGAAAAAAGTTGGGTTTTTTTATTTTAAATTCCTGACCCAACCAAGTCACCTGAAAAGAAAAGACGATGTAAACTGTGGATCCATCATTTGTGTAATGACAAGTTGAGGTTCGAGACATTTGTATGAAGAAACGTGTAACATCTGCCTGGTCTGCCACTCGACTGAATGTCTTCTTTTCTTAATCTCTTCTTGGGAAAGAATGGGTTAAAATCTATACGGCTCCAAACTTAACTGTTCGTGAC